>NC_056746.1:1287923288-1288045788 GCF_019279795.1 Protopterus annectens | reverse complement strand
GTGGACTCCATTCCTAAGTCAAAGTATAATTAAAATTCATGAAATTAGTATTGTTTCAGTCTTTGATGTCAACCAAAAGTGCTCTGCACAGCACCTACAATGTGCCAGAACTGTCTCCTTCTGCAGTTCATACAGAGTTACATGTATTGGTAACATATCTAAATATGGCTGTAAATTATTTTTTTTTATGAGATCCATTGTTCCTACTACCATTGGAACTGTCTGGGTATCTTTCCTTCCATATTGCACTCGTTTCTGCCTGCAGATCTTGGTATTTTGTGACTTTGTGTCTTTCTCTACATAAGACACTGTAATCATTGGGTGTAAAATTTCAGTGATCAATGCTACTTTTAACTTCTTTTCATAGGTTCAGACTACTATATCTGCTTTTCTTGCATCTATTTTTGAACTGTTGGTAATGGACCATAGGAGTCCCTGGGGATTTGTCCTAGCAAAGCCTGGCCTAGACCTGTAGAAGGAATCTAGTTTGTTGTGCTTTGTAAAAGTGTGTACAGAAGACCAAGTTGTTGTTTCTATATTAGTTCTAGAGTCTATCTCTTTCCAAAAAGCCGTTAATGAAGTCAAGGCCCTTACAGAATGGGCCTTGACCCTGCCTGGAATAGGTTTGTTATGGTGGGAATAACAAAGATAATAGCCCCGAACAACCAAAAGGTGTTGAAGGACAAATACCTTTCTGCATATGAAACAGAGATTTGTAACAAAGTTATTCACTTATTTATGTAAGAATACATGTCATTATTTATTTTGATACTAGGGACAGTCCAACTGGGAGGACCTATTTTTTGTGAAGTTCTTGGGAGAAAAGCTCATTGTGAATAGATCACATTATACAGAGAGTAGTAATATATTATGTTCACAGGTATAATACTTGCACTATTAGTAGACAGTAAATACATTACTATAAACAGACAGCAACTAAGTTTTACATTCACAGAATACAGCAACAGATGCATTTGGGCACTTATAATATAACATAAACTGTATATAATGTCCATTTCCAAATATTTAAGCACCAGTAATTAATATCAGATTGATTTACAATATCCTTGATGGCACAAAATAGTAAGTTATCATTTACCTGTTACAACCAAAAATATGTACGCATATACAATAAAGATTTCTGGTGATGTATGGTAATGTATATGTAGTTACAGGTTTCAAGAGGCATTAATATGTAGATATTTGTTTCAACACAAGATGGGACAGAAAGCATAAATTAGGAGAGGGTAGAGCTGGAAACCTATTATGTTCAAAGAAACTCAAACTGAATGCAAATTAATAGAAGGGAATGCATACGGGGGGGGGGGAAGTTTCATAAATTGAAAATGCTTAATTGTTAAAGAAGTGCTCACACTAGACAGTCAAAGCTGTCATTATCAGCCATCAAGGTTAATTTACAAGAAAATAAAGTAGCCATATCAGATGAAATCACTCATGGCCTAGTAATATCACAAAACAGCAAGGGCATCTCTTAATTTATGCTTTCTGCCCCATAGTCTCTCTGAGGCTGTCATAGCCATAACGACCTGGATTTTGTTTAAGTGGTTCTGACCGGAGAGGGTGTGGTCAGCTTACACATCATAGGTGCTGGTGGTGGTGGTGGTGGGGTGGGAGTGGCAGGGGAACAGTTTAGTCTGATGAATGAGTGCCACCTGGTGGATGTGAGGTGGTATTTATATGGAAGAACACACAAGACATGCTTGTGTGCACACACACACACACACACACACACACACACACACACACACACACACACACACACACACACACACAAACTATAGGTCCTGCCACTGCTTTAAGAATTCCTTTGTGAAGGAGTTTGGACCATAGAAAATCTCTTAACCACCATCATTGATAAGTACAACCCTTGCTTTCGCCTCCTCTCTCTCTCAATCTCTGTCCCTGGATCCCATAGCAACAAATTAAGTTTTAAAGTGTTTATGTAAAGTGTAAGAAAATAGACTTTAGCACTGGAAACACTGATGTATTTGTATCCTTTTCCAGTTCATGCTGTCATGTCCAGCACCAAAATACTCTCACACTGAAGGTGTCACTTCAACTACTCACTTGCCATTAAAGCAGAGGTCAAGAATACAACTATTTAGAGTGTGTTCATATGATGTCATCATCATCATCATCATCATCACCGAGTGTGTTCACATGATGTCATCATCATCATCATCATTACCATTTACAGACTTTGTTCTGTTTTTTTTTTAATCTGAAGTTTCAGAAAATGCTACTGCATTCTATACCTGCATTTTACACAGTTATGGCATCCATCTGATGACATTAAATGATATACTATTACTGACTCAAGAGCCTACATGGTGTCCTGTGAGTTAACATATTGTGGGTGGGGGATAAATAGCATCAGAGTGAAAAAACCTGTGTTAAAAATAGACTCTTCTTTCAAACTCTAGTGTGAGAAGGCTTCCTGTATGCCACGCTCGTTTCTTGTATGTAGGGTTCATTTTGTGGTTTTTGTCAAACTTTTTGCCTAAGTTTGAAGTACAGGCTGATACTCACTTCTAAGAACAGACCCTTAGGACGAAGTAATGCAGAAGAAAATTCTAATATTTCCTGCTGTAGCCGGAATCTCCCTTCTCTTACAAAGGCAGCAGCTCTGTTATTGTATCAAGTACTTCAAACCTTGGAGGACTGCTGAAGGGAAGCCATCTGAGATTGACTACTAAGTGACTTCTGCAATTAAAAAAAAAAAAGGTAAGGTAAGGAGCCAAACCTGACAGTTATTGCTTAGTGGTTTAATTACACAGTATGTGCTATGAATGGGGATTTTAAAAACAGATCTAGCTGCCTGGCTGACAATGTTCTGTGAGAAATAAGCTTCTATGTATGCAGGAATGCAACTATTTCTAAACAGAATCTGTCTCAATAGTAAATCTTTATTTACTTACTAACAGAACTAGATGAGATAAATAATATAGTCGAACAGATAAATGGAATGGCAAGCCACTTAAAATAAGTTATGTTTTAAGGGATTGTAGCAGGTCTCAGAAAGCTTTGTAAACAAATTGTATCTTTAAAGCATTACTAAAACAAAGCATGGGTGGTTAAAAACTGTTTTAAATCACACATTTTTAATAAAAGGAGTAATGTATGCTTAGGGGGTATTTCTACATTCATTCCACTTCTTAAGGGATAAGTAATCTGTGTACGTGCCTCGTGGAATACTGTATCACAATATAAAATCCGCAACTTATGACACTTTCTGTGACTGTAACACATTTTTACAACCTGAAAGAAAATCCTTCACAATGCATTTATTTCAGAAAGTAATACATCTGAATTTACTCAGCAGTGTTACTGCAGTTTAAAATTTTGATAAGCAATGCACACAACAAATTAATCTAAAACAGTATTTACACTAAGTGGGTAAATGACAAAAAAGATGCAACTGTTTGACCAGATAAAGCACTAAGAATGTTATCCAGCTGCTTGAAGCACAGCTAATTCTCTCTTATTGGCATCCCTCTTGGCATGTCCTAGTATGTTTGCAAAATAGGATTCCTGGTTAAAGCAATACTTGAGCCAAAGTGGAGGTACTGTTTGCATATGCTCTTTTTAAGTGTGTAGGCATATGTCAGACTTATAGAAAATGAAGTTACAGCAGTGCTTAGGAAGGGACAAAAACTGCAATATTAATATGTGCACATGTGCTGATTTTAGCCCTTTGTAGATTACTGTTAGACATCTGTCTGTCCTGCGGCAGGGCTAGCCATCCGGCAATGATAACCTTGGCTCTAGATGATTGCCACTGTTGAAGTGACACCCTAACGCCATGTACAAAAATGTGAAAAAGGGGTTGTGGATGGATGGGCAATTTGTCTCATTCATGCAAGGAGCAATTGATGTGTACTGTATAACAGTGTACACGTTTTCCTTAAATGGGAAAACGGCAGTATTAAGACATGTAACATAATATATATAACAATTGGCAGACAAGCTTAAAATAAAACTTGCTGGTAAGTGTATGTTGCTGTGAATGGAGACACAGAGGTTGCGTAAAGTGAGATGACTGATCTGGAGTGAAGAGAGCTTGTAAGTGGTGCTGGACGTCTAGGTGTCTTGGGAAAGGTTTGCTGGTGGAGCATAAAGGGCATTAATAAAACCTAAGTATGTAAACAATTAAACAAACATAGGCTTGGACTCTGGGAGGGCTTACTTGTTCAGCCACATGGAGCCTGGAGATAATGTAAAAGGGGATACATTGTAACATTATATAATGCATAATCAATTGTTTTACAGGAGAACAGGTATGTGCAATGCTGATTTGAACTAATAGCTGATTAAATGTGTTACACTGTGTATTGAAAGATAGCTGTTAGTGTCCACTGACTTATTTTCATTTTGAGATGTCTAGCCATTGAAGTATGTGTAAGATGCACACGCACACACCTGTTTACTGCACGACGCACAATTCGGTTTTTGAACCAGGAGACATCCACCATCTGCTGCGAAAATGGCGTCCCAGGATGGTAAATTACATCAGTAGCGGATCAGTATTTGGGCTCGGTTTAATTTTACTTCCTACAAATGTGTTCAAGAATAGTTCAGGCTTTCCGACAATTATATATGCAATTTGTGTCTCGTTGGTGCTGCCAAAATCAGTCCTAAATGGACGGCTGTCACTGGGGGGGGGGGGGGCATGAAAAGTAGCGACCCCACATCTAAGTAGTATTGCAGAAACGTGCTAGTTATGCCTCAGACACATATATGTTGTAAAAATACATGGAACTTAGATAATAAAGTCATTTGTACTGGTTTAGGGTGGTCTCCAAACTCTCATGCTTCAGCATGAATTACCCACTTTGGGCATCCGGAAAGGTCTGTAACCCTATCACACTCACCTAGCGTTTTGGGGGAGGAAGTCAGAGAGTCTCAGGTTCGCAGACGGGCAGTGACAGTTCTCGTCTGTTGCACCTTAAGTTTATAAGGGTAATATAAGAGTGCTGCTGGTGGTGACCAAATTTGCAAGCGAGACACTCATTTATCTCCTCCTCCTCACCTTTCGACTACTTTCGAGTTTCATGTTTCAATCGAAACTAGCACAGGAAAGCGAAAGCGTCGAAAATACACATTTCGCTTTCACTTGTACTTTCTTGTTCTCTTTCGGAGGCAGGAACACACAGGCACCGAGCAGATTGTTGGTTTCGTTACTTCTTTCTTTCTGTATATCAGCTTTCCATAGAGCATTTGTGGTGACTGTTTTCGTGTGTTTTGTCCCAGGCTTTGGCGTGCGTTTTGGAGCAGGAAGAGCCCCCGGACAGTTTATGCCTGCTGGTAGGACTCCTGGTTTACATAGCTGTTGTGACTTGCCACATTTTTCTGTCACCTAATTAAGGCCATGCCCAGCTCTCCTGTGAACATGAGACTTCGTCAGTGGCTAATAACCCAGATTGACAGCGGGAAATACCCTGGGCTGAGATGGGAAAACAGGGAGAAGACCATGTTCCGCATTCCCTGGAAGCATGCAGCCAAACAGGACTACAAGCAGGACGCTGATGCTGCACTCTTCAAGGTAAGCTGGCTGAATTTGAAGGCAGAAGTAAAATTAATAACAGAAATTTGAGGCATACTGTGTATGATAAACTAGCTGACCAGAACCTGACATTAGGTTTTCTGTTCTTTATGCTTTTGTAGTGGTACGCTTTCATATCACTGAACTGCACCCGATAAAGAAGGACGTTCCTCATTCTGAGTCTTAAAAATTCCATATTCTTCCCTCACTATTACTATCGTACATTTATTATTAAGAGTATTTTAACAAGTATTCATAGTAAATGATACGGAATCATATTCATTCATCAGTTGTTCTGTAGCTATTTGTAAGTTTGAAAAAAAGTTATTAATCATGCTACGAGCTTACTAGCTGAAGTTTTCAGTAAGTGTTCCACATTTTGCCTATTTGTCCTACACTGTGACAGGTAGTGTTCCACATTATGCCCATTTGTCCCACAGTGTGGCAGGTAGTGTTCCGCATTATGTCCAGTCGTCCCACACTATGATAGGTAGTGTTCCACATTATGCCCACTTGTCCCACACTGTGACAGGTAGTGCTCCACATTATGTCCATTTGTCCCACACTGCGACAGGTAGTGCCCCACATTATGTCCATTTGTCCCACACTGTGACAGGTAAGAGTGTTCCACATCATGTCCATTTGTCCCACACTGTGACAGGTAGTGTTCCACATTATGTCCATTTGTCCCACACTGTGACAGGTAGTGTTCTGCATTATGTCCATTTGTCCCACACTGTGACAGGTAGTGCTCCACATTATGTCCATTTGTCCCACACTATGACAGGTAGTGCTCCACATTATGTCCATTTGTCCCACACTGTGACAGGTAGTGCTCCACATTATGTCCATTTGTCCCACACTATGACAGGTAGTGCTCCACATTATGTCCATTTGTCCCACACTGTGACAGGTAGGAGTGTTCCACATTATGACCATTTGTCCCATACTGTGATGGGTAGTGCTCCACATTATGTCCATTTGTCCCATACTGTGACAGGTAGTGCTTCACATTATGTCCATTTGTCCCACACTGTGACAGGTAGGAGTGTTCCACATTATGTCCATTTGTCCCACACTGTGATAAGTAGTGCTCCACATTATGTCCATTTGTCCCACACTGTGACAGGTGGGAGTGTTCCATATTATGTCCATTTGTCCCACACTGTGACAAGTAATAGTGCTCCACATTACACTCATTTGTCCCACATTCATACCTCTCAACCTCTCAGAACAAAGCCAGAAGTAATAGGAGGACAAAGACCCAAACATAGGGACAGATTTTAAAAATTGCTCCTATAAACTTAGGAAGTTTATATAATAACAGGTATTGAATTATTAAGTATTCTCTGAAAGATTTGAAGTTTTAAACTCAAATGCTGTCATTGTTTAGTATTATTTAGTGACTTCAAACCTTAATAATTTGCCAGAAAACTACACATTTTATGAAGAACAGATCAAATATATGTGGTAAAAGTCTGGACATTCTGCAGAAACCTGAACACAGTTGGAAGGTATGCCCACACTGTGATAGGTAGTGTTCCACATTATGCTCATTTGTCACACACTGTGGCAGACAGTGTTCCACATTTTGCCAATTTGTCCCATACTGTGGCAGGTAGTGTTCCACATTATATCCATTTGTCCCACACTGTGACAGGTAATAGTGTTCCACATTATGTCCATTTGTCCCACACCGTGATAGGCAGTGTTCCACATTTTGCCCATTTGTCCCACACTGTGGCAGGTAGTGTTTCACATTATCTCTATTCGTCCTACACTGTGAAAGGCAGTGTTCCACATTTTCTGCATTTGTTTCACACTGTGGCAGGTAGAGTTTTACATTTTGCCCATTTATCCCACACTGTGATTGGCATTGTTTCACATTATGCCCATTTGTTCCACACTGTGAAAGGTACTTTTCCATATTTTCCCATTTTTTTGCCATGCTGTGACTGATAACATTCCACACTCTGGAGTCAGAAGGTTGAAAGCAATGGTGTTTACTATGCTGTTTTGGATGCTGTGGAATGTCACTGTGTTCATTACGCATATAATCATTACTTCAGAATAATGCCAGTGTAAATTCTTGTAAGGTTTCAATAGTTCCACCTTGTGTTTTTTTGTAGTCCTAAATAACACTGTTTTGTATTTCTAGAACTATTTTAAAATTTTTATAATTTTTATAATAAACATAAACATTTGTCTCACAGGATACTCATTTTCTGAGTGTAATTCATACCATGAGTATAGGCAGGAATCTTCTTTTTAGAAAAATGCATTGTGTGTTCACAATCAGTAATAAACTGGTTTATGTACTTGTTATAACCCCCAGGCTTTAGTGTGAGATTAACGGTATTTATATAGAGTGTGTGTATATGTGTATATTTGTGTGTGTGTGTGTGTGTGTGCGTGTGTATGTGTATATAGGCGTATGTGAGTACGTTCAGATGCTGTTGTAGGCACTTAGAATATATTTACCCATTTCAAATGGTGAACATAGAATACATTTTTTGGGGGAAGAGTTTTTAATGGCATAGTTTATATGCAGTATTCATCTGTTTTTTTTGATGACTTGTCTGCCATTTTGATTTCTTCCATTCCAACTGCCGACCATGACACTGACCAGTAATATTTTATCATTCCTTAAATAAATGTTAGTGCTTCCTTAATTCTTTTTTCCAGCTTTATCCTGTAATCCCTTGCTTTTTTTTCAGTTCTGTCTGCTTGTCAGTTAATGTCTTATCACTTTCATGATTGTTGCACAATTCTGCATATTCACCTTTCCCTATATAACATATATTATCAAGGACATTTGTTTGTCTCCTCCTCATTTGATTGCTGGTGCACCATTTTGAGAAAGCTTTTTGAACTTGTTTTCATTTTTCTCTGCACTCCTTCCACTGTGTATCACTCTTGAAATTTACTCTGTGAAACAGGACAGAATACTCAAGGTGAGGTCCCATATGTACCTTGTATAGTAGAGTTGTTACTGTCTTTTCCCAGCTTATCATGTCTTTCCATCTACAAGCTTATATTCAACTGACTAGTCCAAGTGTGCATGTCTAAGAAGGCTAGTATATATTTTTATTTTCAGTTTTCGCAGTCAGCACCCACCTTTCATCTTCCCTTCAAACTATACCTTCCAAGACCAGTTTTACCCCCCCTTAAAATAAACTGCTACGCATGCTAACCACGAGGGAAATCTGTTTATCTGACCCCTCCTCCTTGAGATTACTGCATCTCCATCACCTGTAACAAACACACTTCTCATGTGGTACATGCCTAGGATTCTTCCAGTCTGATTCTGTTCTCACCAAAATTCTTCTTTCTGCTTTGTGACACTGTACAAATGTAGGTAGGTGTCTGTTATTAAGCCACTAAAATTGTAATGTTTGGTCAGATTGTTTCTATCCTGGACAGTTTTATTCCTGACACAGTACTGCGTAGTACCTACTCATTGCACTGACCTTTAGTACTGCATTAGCCGACACCTGCATTAAGTAACTTTATACGACACCTGCATTAAGTAACTTTATATGAAACTAATTCTGTCCAAATACAGTGAGTACTGTGTTATTCAGACTGTCCTAACAAATATCCACCCTTCTCTTCTTCTAAAGAAAAACTTTTTAATTGTGCTACTCAAGCATTAAGAAACTAGTTTGCTTTAATATTTATTCAGTTATATAGTTATTATTTTTTGGTATTTAGCAAGGGTATTGTATGACTCAGTTGAGAGTTTTTCCCCCAGGTCTGAAATGAAAATGGGCAAAGAGCCAGGTAACAAACAGAAACAAATAACTGCACATTTACCCTCCCCGTTGTTGTTTCTTGATCAGACAGATAGTACTGTAGGTAATTTCCTAAGCTCAACATTTAGTGGGTAGACAGATGTTGAATTAAGTCATCAAAATGTTCACAAGTCTAATGAACCAGATGGCATTTGACACAGATTGTTAAACTTGTGTCATAAAAAAAATTCTTAGGCCTTTGACCAATATTTTTTGGAGTATGTTTTCTAAAATCTTGAAAGCAAACTGTTACTATTATTTGTTGTACAAGGACTTAATGAAATTTTGGTTAGTACCGCAGACCAATTTGTATGTCACTATTGCAAAGATATTAAATGATTTTGTTAGCTACAGTGCTACCATGATCCAGAATCAGCATTGTGAAGTCCACATTAACATGCCTTTAAGCAAATTTCTGTTGACTATCAAACTGCTTGTTCATTTCCACGTAACTTGGTGTAGGAGTTTTACTGTGATTTCTCAAAGGGTATTACGTTTTTAACCATTTCAATGACATTTAGTAGTCTTAGTCACAAATTATAATAAGTTTATACTAATTGTAATAAGAAAGCTGTGGATAGAGGTATGACGTTTTGTGATGGTATGATGCTGTATTCGTACATATGAAGAACATCGTGTAGTGAGATAGCACTCACTGAGTTTTTAGTATTGTGATTTCTCTTACTAATTTCGTTTCTTATACATGCTTTGAATTTTCTAACGCATAAAAGAGCATCATGGTATACTATCACTTTGGAACACTGATTATTGCAAAGTCGGTAGGATATAGATGTGCTCTAAAAGTGTCTAAGTCATGTTTAGTGCTGGCTCTGAAAGTGTGAAAGCCAGGAGTTTTCACCTAGAGTCAAGCCAGATCCAAGCCAGGAGGTCAGACACCGTCATTAAGTAAAATAAGAGATGAGCTCAGGTTACTGGAAACACTGTTGTATTGCACATGAGTGGTACATTACAAACACTGCACTATTTGGATTTTCTGATCAAAATGTGGAATTTTACTGTAACCTGCTAAAGCCCAAGCCTGGTGTCAATCAGCTTTGGCTAGGCTACCATTAACAAACTTCTGTTCTGTGATAAATATAGAAAAGTTTACCTCAGTGTATGTAACATTAGAAGGGTTTATTACTTAGGTAGGGAATCATTAAGGAAACTAGTAATGTATAGATAAAGACAGAATGTGTAGTAAATGTTGGAAATACATAACAAAGAACAGTGGAGCACAAGCTGCAAACTGATACCTATAACATCAAGAAAATATATGGTCATTAGATCTTTAAGTAATTTGTAACATTCCATTAAAATCAGCTGTTCTGTACATTATTGCAGGTATTTTATAAACAGAGTTTAAGATATTTACTCTGGTGTTGTTAAAACAGTTCAGCTGTAAAATTCCCTATATATATATATATATATATATATATATATATATATATATATATATTGGGGTAGGGATAATTCTCATTTTGTAGAGTATTCAAGGAGAAATGGCTTGTGGGTATATTAATGAACTGGATAATATTGCTTGTGCATCAGATGTAGTCACTTTCATGAAAAAGAGTTTTATTTATTTTTTATTTATTTATTTATATTTGTTGACCGGGAGTGTCCGACTGGATGTAGGTCCATTTTCAGCGGAGGCCCGGGGAGAAAAGCTCCACAGTTAAAATAAACAGACAGTAGTTACATTGGATTACATAGCGATTAACAATTTACATAGCAATTACTTACAACATATTTACAGATGAAGAACATAGTACATCAGTAGACAACTAGAATCTTTATCTGTGAATTACATAACAGACATTAACAAATGTTACAATGAGACATTCCTGCTGTATAATAAGTACTAGGCTTATGAGCATCTGAGCTTGCTATAATCAAGGTAGTTAGTGGAGTGGAAAGAAATGTAGTGGCTGGATGGGGTGGGTGATATCAGCATGGGAGTTGCAAGGGCATAGCCAGCATGTTTTTAGGTGCGCTTTTAGTAAAGCTTTGAAGTGGGTGCATGATGGTATGGAGGTAATTGTGGGTGGGAGGGAGTTCCATAATTTGGCTATGGTGCAAGAGAATAGTGCTTCACCAGCACAGTTATTGGCTTTAGTGATCTGCAAGTGATTTTTGTTGCTGGATCTTAGTGGTCTGGTGGTGCGATAGGGTTGGAGTAGATTCTGGAGGGATGGGACATTTAGTGGATGGTTTACTAGTTTGTGGGCAAGTAAGAGTTGATACCATTGAAGGAGGTGAGGGAGTTCAAGCCAGCCCAGTTCAGCAAGTGAGAGACAGTGGTGACTACGGTAGGATGCCCCTGTGGCGAATTTGGCAATTTTGTTGTAGCAGGTCTCTAGCTTGTTTAGATCGCATTGCCTTAGGTTGGTATATATTGGAGAGGCATAAAGTAGGGTGGAGATAAGGTGGGAATTTGCTATTGAAATCTTTGCTGCTTTGGTGAGAAGTTGCTTATTTCTGTAGAACACTCCTACTTTTTTGTGGACTTTTTTTATGGTCATGGATATGTGAATGTCAAATTTTAGTTTATTGTCTATTTCCACTCCTAGCAATTTGGTGTGTTCAGTTGGGTATATAGTGGTGTTGTCTTTTGCTGTGATGTTAAAGTGAGAGTTGTTTTGAGTATGTTTGGTGGGTTGGAAGAGGAGTAGTTTAGTTTTGTTTGGTTGCCATTAGTATCCATTGATTTTGATGGCAAGAGTAGTCACTTGGTAAAGGCTATATTTATTTAATTATGTTATTATTTTGGTGTTATTTTTATTGTGATTACTTGCAGGGTGGTCAGTGCTTTTCCAAGCGGTGCATTTAAATCAGGCAGGCACTTCCTGCTCCCTGAAAGGCAGTTGTCTCCAATTATTCCTTGGTGTAATTGTATGTCTACTCACTGTTAATGGGCTGTTTATAAAGGAAAGGAAAGATAATCTGCTTCAAAAGTGGTTGCTGCTGTGAGTGTGAGTGACCTGGACCATGAACAGGCATATAAGTCACTCACACTTGCTTGAGACTTCTTCTGAATATAGAATGTGACAGGCTGAACTATACTTTTAAAGATCTATTACTCATATTTGGTTGGAACCCAACCAAATACCATATAACCCCTGTTTAAAAGCATCAGTGATGGAAACTTTGCACTACATATGCTGAATTAATCCCCTGGGCAATAAAACACAGTAAAGTGATATCAATTACTTTGTTTACTAGTTAAAGGTAAACATAGCCTAATTATTTGCATGTGCTTTTATCCATTTCTTGTCTCATCAGATAAGTAATTGTTAATAAACTTTGTATGTACTAAATTTATAAGATTTGTATGTTATATTAAAAACAAGCATCCAATTAGTTTTTTGGGCAGCACTGGGATGTTTAATCATTGATTATGTCTGCAGCATGCAGAGAGTACAGGGTCATAGGTCATTTCTGGGCATGCAGACCAGGAGAGCATTAAGGAGCTTAGACCAAATTTCTAATTGCCCCAAGGAACCGTCTGTTAAAGTGTCATCTTGCTCAGAGTCGTACAGAAGACAAATGGAGACTGAGAGAATCAAACCCTCAACTGCAGAAACAGCTTGTTTACAATTTATAGCCTTAATCTTCTGTACTAAATGGCAGAAAGAAGAATTCAACCTCCTGGTGTTGGAATGTGAAAACACTGTCTGCAGTCTTTTGTTCTTCCTACATCAGAGCTGAGTGTGCTGCCTCTGAGCCATTGACACAATATTGTCTTCTGTTTTTTTTTTTTTTGTTTCTTTTTCCTTCCTGTGTTTAGTATGGTGTTACCCTAGTATATACCAAATCTTCTGAAGTGGGATCACATCAGCATAAACTTGTTCACTGCAGCACTGAGTACCTTATAGATTAATAGGCACATGGTCCAGATTATCATTACACTGCCTAATCCAGTGTCCTACTTACTCCACAGCACCGAGTTGTTATGTGACGTGCTTAGAGTCACACAGCAGGCAATTAAGTGACTGGAGGAATCAAACCTTGGGCTACAGAAAGCAGCTTGTCAAAAGCGCAAAGCCTTAGTCTTTTGTACTAACTGCCTGGTAAAGCATATTTTGGTTCATAGATAGTTACCAGATATGCAGCACAGGACACTATTAACCAACCTTGCCCAATTGGATTCGTTTTGACTCACTGAAGGCTGTTTCACCGAAGATCCCATGAAACTTTTCTTGAGGACGGCAAGTCTTCTGCATCCCACACCCCCCAAAATTATACATACCAAATGCAGGGTGGCACAACAGTGGAAAAAAAAAGGCAAACTTCAGTATCACCAAAGGTAGTTTTGGTAAACTTTGATCACTTTACATTAACTGAAACTATCTTCAGCAACCTGATGTGCTCCCTCCCAATTTCTCAGTTGCCCCAGATAATTTTTGGTTAAAAGGCATGTTCAGGCACACAGCATCCAAAATGGAGGCCTTGGGGAATCAAGACTTGGACTACAGGAAATAGCTGCTTAACAGCTCATAGACTTGGTTGTCTGTGGTATATCAGTCTTAATGTTAATCATCTGGAAATACTATCAGCCTAGAAACAAACTCTTAGAACCAAGAATTTGGAAAATGTCTAGCTGATCTTTTTGAATGATTTATTGTACATGATTGAATCATAAGATTTCTTAATTATGGAAGGCAAATTTTATCATCAATAAAGGTTGTGTACTTTTATAACAGGCTTAATAGACAGACTTAAAGAAGTGTGGGTAGTCAGACCTAAAGAAGTGTGGGTAGTCAGACTGTCAAACCAGAACTTTATCATAATTGATTGACATATGACATTAACAAGCAAATTGTCATAAAAAGAAGAAGAATTATGTGAGTAAAGGTGGTTTGAAATAAATCATTTGAGTTGTAATGCCGTCTTTATAAGAACACGTATGCACCCCGAATACAAACTGCAAGCAATAGTAACATGACATGGCAGATGGAAGCATCATATCACAAGATAACAAAGCTACAGATGAAAATAACTTATTGCAAAAATGAAATACTCAGGTAATGTCAAATATATGAAAGTGGATTGAGTAGGGTGGCAGATTCAAGTTTCTACTGAAAACAAGAGAAGTCAAGGGGTACGTAAACTTACATTATAGGGCAAACATAAAATTACAGATTCAAGCACACTTCTCAACTGTACGGATTTTTGCAGAATGTCCAGAATTTCCCTGATATTTTTTTTTTGTTCCTCATAAAATTGGTGATTTTTCTGGAGTTTGTGTCAACTCATTGAGGATTGAATTCACTAAATAGAGAGTCATTTGAGTTTTAGACTTTATGTCCTTCAGAAGATGCTTGGTAACACAAAACCTTTTATTCTAGCAAATTTCTAAGTTTATAAGAGCAATATTTAAAATGTGTCCCTATTTTTGAGGCTCCACCCCCCCATTAGTTTTGGCTTTATCCAGATTTTTTTGTACTAAGAGGTGGAGAGTTATGGATTCAAGATTTACATACAATTGTGAAGACATATACAGGTACACAAATAGAAAAGTAATTGTCACTATTAGAATCCATAGGCATGACACAATATAGTACAAGAAACATCGTTTTTGACACAAGTGATAAGATTCAAAGAGTAAGAAATGGGATAAAGGAAAATGCACCATCTACCAGTGAAAATGGGAATAAATGAAAAGAGATGGACAACTGGTTCAAATAAAAAAATAAGAAAATATTATTTGAAGAGAAGGAAAGGGAGCTGGCTTAATAAATACCAGGAATGTGACAGCATTGGAAAAAACACAGACATCGCTAGCTTGACTAGGATCGCTATTATGAAATAGGAGAAAGTTCAAGATACCAATGTAACAAACATCATTTGGCTGCAAGGAAAAGTTGTAAAGAAGATAAGAAAATATTGCCATACTAATTAAGGGAAGAAATTAGCTTATTGAAGGACAACACTGAATCCCTATCGCATTCTGAAGGCAGAAAACTGAAACAGAAACTAAAGTGAAATAGAAGCTATTAAGGATGCGGATACTAGTATATTACAAATTGCAGAATATGACAACAACATAAAACTAATAGTGTTGTATATAGGAATACATTGTATTAACCTGAGAATCCTAAGGTTAGTGCAAGTAGGTAAAGACATTGCAAAGAATGCGTCCTCTCTAATTATGGATAGGAGAGGCTTCTTGTGTTCTGTAGAATATGGTTGCATTTTGTTAAGTTCTAATTTTTAACGCTTATAAACCGTACTACAACAAAAACTGGGTATCAAACATTGTAGAATTTATGCTTCTAGTAGTGAGATATTGAGACAAAATGACATTCACATTTTGTATGTACTACTGGACTTTGTGCTAAACAGGAATTCTTTTATAAGTTTGCTGCTACTTGATTTTGAATCGTTTAATTGTGTGTTATTTATTGTCAGAGCTTCCTTGACTATAATTAAAATAGGACAGCATAGAATAACAGCACTTTTGCATCTGGAAAATGATTTCCTAGACCTACTTAGGAATATGAAAATGATCTACTCTTGGTTTGTCAGCTAAATAGATGCCTTACTCATTGCAGGTCAACACTGAAGTGGTAGTTGTCATTGCATCCTGTTTTGTGAACAAGACGCTTTCACAAATGTTATGGTGCAAAAAATAAAAAAAAATGTTTGTGTGAAGTGTGGTGCAATCTCCCCCACACCCACCATGTGAGGGGTGCAAGCAGTGGGAGTTGGGAGTTGGCATAATGGTTAAGGTGTTTACTTCAAAAACACAGGGTACTGGGTTTGATTCTTACCATTTGGATGGGAGGTCTGGCTAGGCTTAAAATGGCTAATAAAGGCAGATAGCCTTGTACTAACCTATGGACCAGCTGTAGGCCATTAACATTGCCACCAATGGTCAGTAAAGACATAGCAGACAGAGTAATGAGAATAACTAACAGCATATGAAAGGAGCCAGTTCATGCCGGACTCCTTTAACATGCCCGTATATGACCTTTTTTGATGAATAAAATACATAATTTGGTTTAAGGTAACTCCACTGTAGAGTAGAGGGCAAGTTTTTATACATTTGTTTTAAAGCCTTCGACTCAATATGTTACTAAATGTGCCATGTGGTAACAGCAAACTACATCCTGAATTACTCATGCTATAATCAAAGGCTGCTAATGGGGTCCTGATATACACAACACTGGGGCACACCAGTAAAAACACAGAAT
Source organism: Protopterus annectens (assembly GCF_019279795.1). Classification (NCBI taxonomy): domain Eukaryota; kingdom Metazoa; phylum Chordata; order Ceratodontiformes; family Protopteridae; genus Protopterus; species Protopterus annectens. The sequence goes on along the minus strand of NC_056746.1, from coordinate 1,288,029,232 downwards.
GGTTTTCAATCTGTTTGGACAGTTTTTGAGACCCCTTCCCCATATGTAAGCAGCTTTGGAGACTCTGTCATCAAAAGGATCGTGAGAAGATAAAGCCACGTCAAAGAGGGAGGAAAATGGAGCCGAGACTCATCAGTAACCAGATAAAGAGAGAAATGAAAAACTTAGTGTGTGTAATCGAATGGAAGAAACTGTCTAACATAGAGAATCTGTTAAGTATCTCAGGGGAATGAACTGGGCTGTTAAGGTAAAAAGACTTAATAAGAATAAAGGGATACAATGTGAATATAGGGAGTGACATTTCAGGGAAAGTGTGAGAAGCATATTTTTACTTCAAGGATACTGGATAGATGAAACAGCCTTTCTGATGAGATTGAAGTGTCAGAACTCATGGGGGGAATTACTAACTGCACAAGACAGATATTAGAGACAGTTCATTTAGGGGACCAGAAAAGTCATCGTGTGGTTAAGGGGGCTGTCTAGTTTAACAGATTGCTAAGAAAGTGGGCATAGTAGATAGGCCAAGGTGCCATTATCAGCTGTCAAGGTTAATTCTGTGATAACCAGATCTGTGATTCAGAGGGACAGAGACCTGACTGCAACCATGAGGCCCTGAATTCAACCAGAAAGTTTTTGTGCAGGAGTTGCTGTCTTTAGAGGATGGGACTGAATTTCCATGGTCAGCTTAGACAACACAGGTAGGAGTTGGACATTTTAACCTAATGAATGAATGAATAAATGAATGAGTGCTACTTGGTAGATGTGAGGTGGTATTTATGTGGAAGTGCGCGCGAGCACACACACACACACACACACACACACACACACACACACACACACACACACACACACACACACACACACACACACTGTCTGTAAGCCCTGCCATTGCTTCATCATTTTTTCTGTTAACTGCCGTAGAGAAGGAGTTACAAACATACCAAATCTTTTACCCATCACCACCACATGATGGCTGAAACCCTTGCTTTGCCTCTCTCTACATGTATCCAGGTGGATTCTATTATCTTTACTTTTTTTCTGAAACTGTTCTTCGTGTTGATTTTTTCTTGTTGCTGTTTTGGCTTAACATAAGCTTTGGATTGCTTATTAAAGCTGTTGAACACTTAAAGATGTATGAGATTATTTCCAAGATGTAGCAGTAATTAAAGAAAGTTGGATAGTTTACATTCAGCTCCAATGAGGTTGTAGAGTTTACGGTGGAAAGTATGCAGCAGAATATGGTTCTAGATTTTCTGAAGAGGTTTTTCCTTGTCTTACATTTCTACAAAATAGTGGAAGGTGCACTTATGCAGCTCACAGCAGTAATGGAGATGAAGAAAGAGAAGGCATTAAATTGCCTGAAGGACTTGGTGCAAATTTGACACAGCTTTCTGAACGTGTGTGTTCTAATGTTTTGAACATCATGCAGTAGTCATTGAAAATGTTGTGCAGTCAGCCTGCTGCAGTAGTAATAAGGCAGGGGGAACTGTAACAGGAAGAGAAAGGATGTTCAAAGGATATGGTTGGCAGCAGGGTTGACTCGAGTAGGCTGACATTTCATCCATCCACCCACAACCCATTTTTCCACACTGGGATAGGGATGTCACTTCAATGGTGGCAATCATCTAGAGCCAAAGTTTACACTGCCGGGTGGCTAGCCATGCCACGGTAGTTTTTCCACATCACACACTCACAAGCACATTCACACCTGTGGCCAATTCAGTGTCCAATCCACCTACTGCATGTCTTTGGAATGTGGGAGGAACCTTGACCACCTGGAAGAAATCCACACGAACACAGGGAGGACATGCAGTCTCCACACAGAAGGCATCCTTTCTGAGAATCAAACTAGGGAACCTCTTGCTGTGAGGCAACAACCCTATCCTCTGCACCACTGTGCTGCCCCATTGCATCACTGTGCCACCCCAGGGTAGTATGTTAAAGAACGTTTCAGTACTAGGTGCTTTAACTTAGAAGATGGCTAGCAGATACTTAATTTCCTTCTCAGAATGACTGACAGAGGCTAGAGAGACTGTAGCTGAAACAGAAACAGGAAGGAAGAAGAGAATATTCTCTGTAAGACAGAAATAGTCTTTATTCTTGGTGAAAGCTCAGCAGTCCATTTACGATTAGCATACTTTACCTAAACAGTTAAGAAATGAACATTGTTCCCAGATTTAAGAAGGTGTGCTGTCAGTAATGGTATGATGTAGTAGAGAGAGTCTGTGCTTAGTACAGCTGTTGAGATTAGCCAGTATTTATCACTGTTCAGGTTCAGGACTGTTAGGGTTCCTTCGAAGAGAATTATGGCAATTTCCATTTTGCATATGAGGTAGTGATATAATATTCATAGTGTAGTTGTACACATTAATATATTTGTATAGAGTTGTATTTTACCTTATATACAGGAATACTACAAGGTAATACATAAAAAATGATGATTGTCAGTATGAGAGGATAGTACATTTGAAATGTTTTGATTCTTAGAAGTCAAATGAAAGATTTCTCTGTAATTTAGAGCATTTTATTGGCCCGTGTATTTTATAAAGAAAAGTTTGAAATGTTAATGCAGTAAAAATTGAATTGGCTACTTCCCAATGTTACAAAGATAGAAGTGAAACAGAAATGTGGAAACTCCTACAAAAATGCATTATTAAAAAAAACTGGAGAGTTCTTCTTTTTCATATATATGTACATCAGTTTCAGTTCTGTAAATACATTATGTACTCCTTTACAAAAACATTTTAATTTCAGTATCTATCTGGCATGGTTCACTGTGTCACATAAAATATACGTCCATAGTCTGCTTAATACATATATGTAGTTTGAGTCCATATAGACTATACTTTCAGCATATATTTTTAATAATTACATTAGATATGGATGATGGTAGGAAAGTGGCCTTTTATTGCATTTATTTTTTTTCCTCTCCTCTGTACCTGTACCTTTCCTGTCACTATTACTCCAAGTCTTCCATGCCCTCTTCAAGGCTTGTGCGGATTCTCGATTTCCGTCATCAGTTCTGCTCATATATTCCATAAATACACATCCCTCTCTGTGAGGGAATGCTTCTGAAGCTCCATTAAGTAGGTATTTCTTCCAGTTTGCTGCCAAGCCCTTCTCCCACCTCTTTACTTCCTGGTCAGGATGACCTTTTCACATCCCCGTGGTATGTTCTTATGCACCCCACATCTCATCTGTGTTCTAGTGAGAAGGGTTTCCAGATCCTCTATTCTGTGGTCATACCATTTCCCTTCACCACTATGTAATTTTCTAGTGGTTTTTCCCCCAGACTCCTTTCAGGATCTTTATATCCTTGTCCTGTGCTTGGCCTCCAGAACTGCATAGACTGCACAACATTTGGCTAAATCAATACCCTTTACAGTGGGACCATGTTTATGGGGAGTAAGGCTCTAAAAGTACTCCCATCATTTTGTGGGCTGCATCCACTTTCTTTTTAGAGTGCTCATGGTGGTTCATTCCAGGTGAGAGTCACATGCCTAGATTCATTTTCTGCTCTGCTACGCTCTACTACTCCACTCAGCTGATACATGAGGGCTGCAGGAGGTAAGTGCATTAATATTGTATTTGTCTTCAATGAGTCTCAAATGCCACCTTTCTTACCACTTTTATTTTTTATTTTTATTTATTTACTCTGTGTTGATCTGGTCAGTCCCATTAGGCTAGTAGCCCCTATTCAGGGAGGTGAAGACTCAAGGTGATATTTACACTACTAGGGACAATTTGGCCAGGGGCATCAGAGAGCTTCTCCTACATTTTTCTCTTTGGAGTTCCTCAATGCCATCAGATAGCTGCTACAGCAGCAAGGAAGAGGTCTAAGGGAAGCAGCAGAATGGAGGAGAAGAGACAAGCTATGGAGCATTTGGAGATAGAAATGAGAATTTGGAAAAAAACATTCATTAGAGACGGAGAATCAGAACGCAAATAACGATTCATGTGTGGTGGGTGTTGCAAGTAACCAGTGTTCAGCCATTGCAAATGAAAATGAAGTAAGTGAGCCCATTGAAGTGGTGCAGATAACAGCATTGACATCAGGATGGCTTTTGCATGATCCAGGTGACAATTCTGCTGGTTCATGGGATGAGATGGTGGATAACTTTTTTTGGAGGTGCTGAGGATGGTAATGTGCAAAAGGAAGCTGGTGATGTGGCAGCAGTTAAAACTTACGCGGCAGTGACAGAAAATAAAAGCGGAAAACAGTAACAAACTGAGAAGGAGTCCAGTTTTATGTTGCAGAAAATGCAGCATTTACAACTTATACAGCAGTGAACGCAGGTAAAAAAGGAAAGCAAGAACAAATTGCAACTAAGGAAGAGATGGCCATCTGTGAAAATAAGAAAAAAAAATGAGACTGCGATAGGAGATATTACGTATGGGTCAGTTCGGTAACTCTTCTGGTTAATACAGCTCAAGAAACTTCATATTTTTATACATATGGGAACAGAGACTTTTCATGACTTAACATATGAATCTGATGGAACTGTGTAACAAAAGCAGGACATATATCCTTGGAGCAATTATTTCTTTACTGGTAGTAACTTAAACATTAAAAAATGTTACTTTTGCAGTTTAGAACTGATGAACTGGAAGAAAAAGATGTTAAAAATGCGTGCAGGGTTTGTGTGAAATTGTTTATAACATTGTGAAAGAGAGAGACGAGAGAAACTTATGTAATGGAGGGCGGAGGTGGAAGCTGTTTTGAAATACAAAAGAAAAAGATAGTAAAACACTTGCCAAGTGTTATTTTTGAGGCTGGTCACACAGGGACATTATGATATGTGGCCAGCCTAAATCATGTTTAGTTTGTGGGGACTTTGATCATTTAATTAATGGTTGTGACAAGACAAAATGTAAGCAGTGTGGGGAGAAAGGACAATACAGCTAGAATCTACATGGTAGAAGGCAGGCTAGCAAGATCACATGGTAAATAATGAAAAAATGGGAAATGGAAGAAAACATACTTGAGGAAGGATAGCAAGAAGCTGTGGAACAGGGTAAACTAAGTGAAGAAAAAATATGGATAGGAAAAAGCAGGAAAGAGTTTGTGTGCAGTAAGAGCGGTTAGGAGAAGGGACTTACACTAAGAATTTTTGGTACTTTTCCATTGTCAGGGCAACGCTTGGAATGAGCATTTGGAATCTTACCCGCGCTCGCAATTGCTGTTGGGAGTAACAAAAATTGTCCCTATCTTGGGGTCTTTGCTGCCATGTTATTTATGACTTTGTCCAGATTTCTTGCTCTAAGGGGCTGAGAGGTATGGACCGCCAGTGCATTGATACATGAGAAGTAAAACTAAAACTAAAAAGACTCGTGAAACTGACATGTGTAAATATATGTGCTATGTGATCACAAAATGCAAGTTCTCATGAACAAATGCTGCGGTTATGAGCTGCAAATTACATTAAAAAAAGGACTTCCTTGAATCCCTATTCATTTTGTACTCCGCATGCACTTGCTACTTCATTGCGAATGTCAGTTAGTGCTGGTTCCACAAATTTTAAACTCTTTTTAAAGTGTGTGTATGATGTCAAGGAGAAGGTGGAAATGTGATCAAGTAAACACGTGATTGTCTGGGCTCAAGGGTTCATATCACGTTATCGAAAGCTGATAACGTCGAATGCCACAATGTTGAACACTATGCATCGAATGCTAAAAATAGCGAAGCTGCAGAACATCGAATTCTTTCCTAGGGAAAGAATTTGGTTGTCCGTTTCTGTGGCTTCGCTATTTTTAGCACTGTGATGAAAGTTATGGGGGTTCAGGTAAGTGTGTGATTGTGTGGATGTTAGGTTTAGGGCATGGATTACATGAGTTAGGGTTAGGGCGCTGGTGAGGTGAGTGTGCGATAGTGACAGAATTTAGGGTTAGGGGCGGGTTAAGTGAGTTAGGGTTAGGGCATGGGTAAGGTGAGTGTGCGATAGTGACGGACCTTAGGGTTAGGGTTGGGTTAAGGTAAGTGGATAGATAGTAGTGTTTGTATAGTTTAGTGTAGGGTTAGATGTATGATTTCAAGTGCAAGTGTGTGGATTGCTGTTTTTTTGGTGTGCCTGTGTTGTGTGAATGTGTTTCAGAATAGCAAATTTTTTCCCTGGGAAAAAAAAATTGCTGTTCTGAATGTTCAATATCATGTGCTTTAGATTATTTAGGTTTGATTAAATGGTGTTCAACTTTATCGGCTTTCGATAACGTGATATAAATGCGGGCTGAACACACCTATATTAGAACCATATGATATTGTGTCTGTCTTTTGTAACCACAGAATTCTAAAAAAAACATCACTGAGCATTTTATATCGACCCTCCAAAGAACACATCAACGCATGAACTATTTCATCACTATTTTTAAATATATTTCAGGTGGCAAATCAGAAAAGCAAAAATGACACAGAAACTGAAAAGATCATACTGGCCCTCATATTAAAAATGAATTTATGGAACGCTCATTCCAAATGTTACCCCGATAACGGAAATGTACCAAAATCTTTTTGGAAGTTCTAACCAGTGAAAATCTGATTCTGAGGATCAAGGATTATTTGCACATGAACTCTGGAAGAAGATTCAACTAAATGTGATGTGGATGTTATTATGTTGGAGGATGTAAGGTTCCTGACAAGTGAAGAAAGTCTGCAAACTGAAAAATTGTGGGGGTGGAAATACTGTGGAACGTAGGAAGTGAAAGTTGTTCTGGAGTGGACGTGTTGTATAAAGAAACAGTGAAAATGCTAGCTCTAACATTGGTAAGGATGGGAAGGTTAACTGCTGTGGATGTGAAGTGGAGCGAACATGTTTATAGAATTATAGCATTGTATGCATAGATAACTAGCAAGGAAATAGAGAATCTGTTTCATCAAATATTAGACTGTGGTGGTTAACTTGAAAAGTAAAATTAAAAGGGACTTTAATTGTGATTTAAAAGGAAGATGTAAAAAGAAAGATCAATATATTAAAAAAAACAGGAAGTGATAACATGTGGTAAGTAACTGTGTAGAAGAAAAAGTCAGTGGACTTATAAGGGGGCACTTGGGTCTGAAATGCATTATTTTATATCATCTGAAGGTTTGTGGGTAGCAAATGGTGATACATTTGTGATGGATTTCTCAGACCATTTAGCAATATGTGTGGAGATGGTGGAAGAAAGGGAGTGTATAAATATGAAAGGGAATAAAAAGAATAACTGAGAAATTATGGGGTGAAATTGGAGAGTGGGAAGTAAGTATTGCAGTGCAAGTGTCCTTTCTGAACACCATACTAATGAATCTTTTTTCTTCAAGATTCGACTTTATATTCAAATCCAAGAAGTGCACATTCATGCCAACTTCACTCAAAGTGAACTTCAGTCCCATCCTGTGTCTGTTCATGTCATCCAAAAATAGACTTAACTCATCAGTAGATCCATTCCAGACAAAAAACAAATCAGCAATAAACCTCCTGTAAAAGGAGACATATTTAAATCTCTCCAATTTGGTCAGGAAGGACAGTTCCCACCAACTTAACACTAAATTAGCAAACGCCGGTGCTACTTTGGCACCCATAGCAAACCCGCAGGTCTGACGGTATATTCTTCCATCAAATAAGAAAAAGTTATTTTTCAACACCAAAGCAAGTAAAAGGCAAATGGACTGCAACATTATATTGTCAAGCTTAGTGTGGTCCTAAACTTTTCACAGCTTCTATCCCCATACTTTGGTCAATAGAAGGTTTATTGATTATTTGTTTTTTGTCTGGAATGGATCTACTGATGAGTTAAGTCTATTTTTGGATGACTTGAACAGACACAGGATGGGACTGAAGTTCACTTTGAGTGAAGTTGGCACAAATGTGCACTTCTTGGATTTGAATATAAATATGAATCTTGAGGAAAAAAGATTCATTAGTACGATCTTCAGAAAGGACACTTACACTAATAATTTTCTTCATTTTGAGAGTGGTCATCCTTTATTCATGAAGTTGACCTTGGTCAGAGGACAAATTATTTGTCTCAGTAGACAGATTTCGAATGAAAATTTCATTTGCGAGGCAAACAAACTTATTTTTATGTTTGTCCAGAGAGGGCATCCATATGAAAAACTGAGAGAAATTTTTGAGCAGATATTATTGGTTAGGATGGAGAAATTCCCACCAATTTTAATTAGTGGGTTTATAACTAATAACAACAGTGGGGAAGCAAAAGAAATGGATTGTGCCTTTCCCGTTCCTATTAGTATTGACTGCTATATTATTAAACAGGCAATTTCTAACAACTGGAAAGTTATTTTTGGAAACCGAGATTTAGCTAGAGTATTAGGGGACCACCCACATTTCATTTATAAAAAGGTTGCAAGTCTGAAGTCTATTTTAGAAATAGGAGAACATAAAACCGTTAGAGGAGCTATTGGTACTTACCCATGTTATAACTGCAAACAATGCAGGTTTATTGATTCATCAATTTTATTTTTATTTATTTATTTTACATTTGTTAACCGGGCTAGTCCAACTGGATACATGTCCATTTTCAGTGGAGGCCCGAGGAGAAAAGCTCCACTAACTAATACTTAACAAGCTAAGAATATACAAGTTATACAATAAAACCATTTTCATAAACTTCTTACTGGCTATCTAAGTGTCTGAGTACAATGTGAGTCATTAGCAAGAGTCTATAATAGATGCTTTACTAGGTTATGAAAGTTTACTATAGACATAAGTAACAAAATCTATAAATTTTATATAACTAATGAGCTATAGCCAGAAACATATATATATATATTTTTTTAAAGGGGAAAGTGAAGTGTGCTAGAGTAAATGGAAAAGAGGAAAGGAAGAATATATTTTTCCATATATTAATAAAATGGTGGTCAGTAAAGGCAGACGCAACTGCAAAAGTATGGGGGTAGTATATTTGGCAACGTGCTCCACCTGTCATAATTTCTATGTGGGGAAAACTACTAGAACCCTTTATAAAAGGATTCATGAACACCGTTTGGCTATTAGAAACAAAGACACTACAATGCTTTAGCCAAACATGCATTGGAGTGTTCTAATTTCAAAAAAATTGTATTTTTTGTGTTTGATGAAATAGATTAGACTCCATTTGTCACAGATTTCAACATTGCCCTTGAAATTAAGGAGCTTAGACGGCAGGTTTTCCTTAGGGCAGATCATATTCTTGGTCTGAATGAGACCTTAAATGTTAAATGTCTTTTAAATAACATATTATACTATTAAATAATTTATATGACAAGTATTGTTGTAGCAGGCACACATTTGTATGCACTATATGCTTTTTGCATACATGTCAAGTGGAATATTTTACATTTGATATTTTTGCCTTTAAGAAAATGGTATGTATTAATTAACAATTAGATGAATAGACATTTGATTGGTTTATTTATTAATCAAAATGTTGTATTTAAACTTGACTAATTGATTCACTGGTCAGTTCTGAAGAAGTTCGTTGTGATTAAAATGAAAGAAAGCACTTAACTTTTTATCTATGTGGACAGTCATCATTTTGCCTTTTTTTTCACGTTTTTTTTTTCTAAAAGGGACTTTAATTGTGATTTAAGAGGTAGATGTAAAAATAAAGATCAATATATTAAAGAAAACAGGAAGTGATAACATGTGGTAAGTAACTGTGTAGAAGAAAAAGTCAGTGGACTTATAAGGGGGCACTTGGGTCCGAAATGGATTATTTTATATCATCTGAAGGTTTGTGGGTAGCAAATGGTGATACAGTTGTGATGGATTTCTCAGACCATTTAGCAATATGTATGGAGATGGTGGAAGAAAGGGAGTGTATAAATATGAAAGGGAATAAAAAGAATAACTGAGAAATTATGGGGTGAAATCGGAGAGTGGGAAGTAAGTATTGCAGTCATAAAAGTATCGTGAGCATGAAGGATTTCTATAAAAACGAGTCTGAGTGGTGGATTGAATTTAAAAAGAAATATAAAAATTGTTTCTTTTTCAGTGGCAGGATGGTTTAAGAAAGGAAGAGAAAGTGAAATATAGGACAATTTATAGAAATGTATTAGACAATTAGAGATCAATACAAGAGAGTGTTATAGAAAAAGAAATGCATAAAAGAAATTGAGAAAAAATTAAGGCAGGGATGTTATTTACAAGGGAGAAGGGCGGAGATGTCTGCATATCCAGGTAAAACAGTAAAGGAGGATATTAGTATAATGAGAGGAATGAAAGAAAAGTTAAAAGAGAGGTAAAAAGAACACAAGAACAAATTGAGTATTGTAGTACAGCATATGGACAATAAGAGAGAATTGAAAGTAAAGAAATTATCAGAACAAGTTAAAGAAGAATTTCAAAAATAATTTACTGTTAGTGAACTGAATAAAGTACTTAAGAAAGTTAATGTTTATTCAGTATCAGATGTCATAGAATGTAGAATGTACAATAAGTAATGGACTAGAAAGAAGGTATTTTGTAAATATACTGAATAAATGGTTGAAGGAAGTTTTTTTTGTAGTTATGATACAATGGGAAGAGTTCAGAAAACAAATTAAAGAAATATTACTTCTGTGGAGGATGTATAGACTAGCATTCAGGAAAAAAAGGTTTATCGTCTGAATGTGGTATTCATGGGAAACATAGAGTATATGTCAAATGTTTTTATGATCGTAGTAAAATAATAAAAAGAAATTGTGCAGTTGGTATTTTCTTTCATATGAGGTTTAAGATTAAACCCAGTGAAAAGAGGTGTGTTGTATATGAGTGAAGATGAAGGGGAATTGGTGTTACTAAATCTGCTTCTTTGAACATATATAGAGTATTTAAGCAGGTAAAGGAAGAAAATGAGAAATTAATAGCGAAAATGTTTAAATGTAACTAACAAAAATTCTGGGAAATGATGAGAATAATTTATTGATAGTAACGATAATTTGACAACATAATTCCCTACCGCTACCCATTTATTGGTTGTTAACAATAAGCACATAAGTATAATTTTGTCTCCTCTTAAACTACTCACCAGGTTAAAAGACCTTTGATAAAATTGCTTAATTTTGAGTGCACTGATACTACTTGCACTGATTTTAGCATCAAATAAGTGTTTTTTGTAAATACAATTAGTTAACTGGTTCTTGTTGGTGGCAGAAGATTCCAGGCTTGATGTTTTGTATTGATCTTTAAATACCCAGCAGCAGGTCCCCCCAACCATTATCCTAAAGCCAAAGTCCAAGCAGTAATATTTACCCCTGCCCCTGCAGTCATTCCTGTCACTATCATGGACTAGCACTTCCCACAACTTCTCGAGCCTGACTGAGATGGGTATCTTGAGACTGTGTAAGAATTGTCTCATGCTGTCTGACAATCACCTGTTACTCAAACAGCATAACATAGTCTGTAAGAGATGTACATATATAATATCCTTGGAGGCAAAAATCTCACAGACAGTAAACTTAGGCACCAAAATTGCCAGCTGTACACCATACATCACACCTCTCCAAAGCCTCACAATACATACAGTCCATCATATGCAGAGGTTCTAAAGCTTAACTTGACTAAACTTCAAAGACCTCCAAAACACAACACAGGCAGTAAGCACACTGATCATATTAAGCCTACCTCCTCACATAGCATAAGGAGTTCCAAAGTCACAGATGATGATTTTGTAAGGCAGGCATCAACCCAACCAAACATTTTTGTTGTAGATGACTCCAGTGTAAGATATACATATGTACCTCTTACCAGGCTGAACAAGAAAAGAGTGCCAGCTAGTTGCTTGTCTGGTGCCAGGGTATGTCAGATCACACATGCACTCAATGACTCGGTCATTGCTCATGCCACTCTCAATGCCTTGAGGTATGCCTCCCTAGACTTTATGAAGAGAGACATGATAGACCTCTTGGGTATGAGGCTAGGAATGAGCAGCATTCTGTCTTCTCCAACGATGATGCCACAGTATGAGCAAAAATTAACTGACTTCAATAATTGGCTTAGTTTTAGGGGTCACTCAAAGCGGGGTCCAATATTTGTCACCCTAGGAGGATATAATCAACAGAACATGCTACTTCACCAGGAGTGATCTGCATCTATTCACTACAGGGTTTTGATTATTGGTGAAGACATTGTCTACCGCACAGTGCCTTTTTAGGCAATGCCAAGCTGATAAACCTACTGACATAGCGTACATATAAAGGTGTTACTGGTCAATGCTAAGAGCCTGAACAAGAAACTCCACTCTCTACAAGCCCTTCTCACTCTGGAGGTCATTGATGTCTGTGTAATGACCGAGACATGGTTTAAAACAGTGGAGAGTATTCTGGCCGTGCAAGGCAATAACGCCTTCCACACTTTTAGACCAGCTACTGTGCATTAGTGGGGAAAAAAGGTGGAGGTGTCTCAATCTACATCCAGAAGAGTCTCACATCAAGGCTGATAAAGCAGCATGATGCATTAGAGCTTCTTCATGCCCAAATAGTCATCAGAAATGTCCCATACCATGTACTAGCTAGCTGTAGAACTCCCTCTTTGACTCATGAAGGCCATAAAGCCTATCCAATGGAACTAGAATCACATCAGCATTAAACCCAGTACAATTTTCCAAGGTAATCTAAATTATCCAACTACAGAAGGGGAACCTACACCACCACTAGTGCACAAGCACAGGGGTTCATGGACATTTTCAATACAAATGCCCTGAAACAATTAGTCAGAGTACCCACTAGGGGGAATAACATCTTGGATCTTGGCCTTATTAATGTGGGAGCATCTTACACCGTTCCTTATGTATCTTCATCACATGTTAGGTCTGACCATAAACCAGTCTCCTTCAAAATAAAATTGAAACCAGAGATCCTTTCCACCCATGGTAACTTTAAAATTTTCTTGAGGCAAACTTAGTGATATGTTGGCAAGCATCATACCACCACCAAATCCAGTTAACTTAATTGAATGTACAGAAATGTACACCCCCACACTATATCAGCATGTAAATAGCTGCATAGATGCAGCTGTACCCCATAGCAACAAGTGCAGTACAAACCCCAGAAACAAACCCAGATGGTGGAACCATAATCACATCAAACTTTACAGGAAGAAGAAAATAATTTTGATCAAAAGTAAGAAGGGTAATTCCCAGAATGTTAGCTCCCTTATCACTGAAATAAACAAACAACTCAGAAGCTTAATAAAATCCATCACAGCCAAACATGAGGCTAAAATAGCTATCCAAACCAAAGGCAATCAGAAGGCATTTTTAGTTATGTTTATAGTCTCAAAAGCACAATGCAGCAGTGTGCTGGGCTGATTGTGAATGATGTTACCTAAATTGTGGCTGAAGATATAATGAACCTACTGGCCAATAAATTTAGTTCTAAGTTTATCCTGTCTGTCCCTCAAAAAATATCTGTAACTGGCTCACCTACAGCTATCATACAAGACCAAGTCCTAAAGGTGCTATGAAAAGCTAAAAGTACTGCATTGATGGGTCCTGACAATATCCCTGGATGCATCTTAAATATCATGAAGCATGATTTAGCCATAGCCCTAACAATACTGTTCAATCTCCGCTTCCATACAGGTTTTGTACCAAGCAAATGTAAAACCAGATGCAGTCGTTCCTCTGCATAAGGGAGGACCTTCCACAGACACACAGGCAATTACAGACCCATAAGTCTAACTGGCTGTATATGGAAAGCCATGAAAAGACTTATCATGGAACTACTCAGTCAGAACACGGGGAACCTTCAAACACTGGACCCATCTCAGTTTGGATTCATCAAAGGCAGGTCATGCTTACTCAACCTGTTGGATTCTTTTGAAAAGGTCCCCAAAGAAATAGATGAAGGCAAAATGATACACAATACATACCTTGACATGGCCAAATATTTTGTTACAATTCTCCATTCAGGCATAGTAGAAAAACTAAATAAAGTGGGAATAAACCCCCTATACTGCCCATTGGATTGCCAACTGGCTCACAGATAGGATGCAGGAAATCAAAATAAGGGAAGTTACCTTTACAAAGAGAGCAGTCTGAAGTGGAGTCCCCCAGTGTTTTGTGCTGGGACCTCTCCTGTTTGGCATCTACTTGGCTAACTAACTTTTCAGATGACTGCAAGCTAGGAGTAGTCATTTAATTCTCAAATGACATCCATCCTACAGGAATGTCCCAAGTAAATAACTGTTACCCAAAATCTTGGAGTGAAATTAAATGCCAAAAAATTAAATATAAAAAAATGCATTATTGTATCCTTTGTGAAGTCATCTCTCCCAGGGAACTACCATATCCACAATACACTCCTAAGAGTTGACCCATTTGTTTGGTATCTGGGAACTCATGTGGACAGCAACCTAACTTTTGACCAACATGCATTCATTGTTGTAAGAAAGTCCTTCTGTATTGCACAGCTTATAAACAAAGGAATTGAGTCTCAAGCAAGGGATGTTATTGCCCCCCTTTAATCATTCCTTATTAGCCCATTCATTGAATATAATGCCCCCTGTGACGATGTGAGGTAGTGACAGCTGTGCCAGAGAAAGTAGGGCAGTGGATGTGTAACATATGCCAGCACAGCTAGCTGGAGTTTGTAAAGAATTACATGATGTTTGCATATCAAACTGATTTGTACAGGTGCTTGTGTTGAAAATGTATTTGTAAAGTTGCTTGTGTTAAAAAATGTACCAACAGTGGGTCCTGCTGGACAGAAAAGAAATATACCTGTATGTCAGACTGTATTGTAACTGTTGAAATTAAATTACCTAGTTTAGGCCATAAAGATCGTATCTTACAGTTCTGATTGCAGCCTGAGACGAAATGTCTGTGAAAACCAGGACTAGGAATCCTGCTGTATTGTCCTTGGGGTGAACTAATTGCTACCCTGGAAGAGTGGAAATTTTAAAATGGTTTTATAGCTTCCAGATGCTATGGGACATTTCAGCAAAGCTCCATCTGTGTGTATAGTAACATATATGTGCTAAAGTCTGGTTCAGTTTCTAGCAAAGGGGGTAGTGTGGGAACCAGAGTCAGATGACCAGATGTATGTGATGTCATTCTGTAATCCAACACTGAAGTGATGTTTTAATACTAGACGAGACAGAAGGCTCTGGGCAGTCTGTTTCTGAAACCTGACAAAGAAAGAAGACCACTCACCTACTTCACCTTCCCTTGCTTTAGTAAGTAACCAAGGAATAGTAATTCTTTAGATCAGTCAGAAAAATATAGTAATATTAGTAAAGTACTGTTTTCCTGGGTCTGTGCGCATCTATCCTGGTTATTTTAATACTTCCTGTGATTGAAACTCTGGTGTTTATTGTAAGTAGATATTTAGTATTTTTTATGTTCTTTTATTATTTATTATTAAATATATTTAAACTTTTCATTGTGTCTGGTCTTTTAGAGAATATTTTAACCTTTAAGATTACTTATATTTATTTGGTGATAATGTGGCTGCTCCTGAAAGCCTTGCTGCATTGGTCAAACACTACCATTTGAATTAGTATTAATTTTACTCCATATAATTTGGTACCCTTGTAAGAGCCTTAGAGTAACTGGCTTTGGAGTGTTCTGGTGGCAGTACCTACCTTATAGGTATTTTTTGGATGATAATGATTCTTGTCCTAGAGTTTTGTGTATGTGCCCGTTTGTTTCTACCTTTTCCAATGATAATCAGATGGTACAGGATATTATCAGTAAGAATTGGCATATCCTTGAGTGAACCAACCATGGCTGAGACTCTTGGTGAGTACCCCAAATTTGTGCTTAGGAAAGGTAGGAATATTAAAGGACTTTTGGAGCATGTACCTAATTTGGGTGTTGATGGTGGGATGGCACCTTGTGGTATGTGCCACCAATGCAAGTATATTTTATCAACTTCTAGCCTTGTTTTAAATGGTAAGAAGATTTGTATTAAGGGAAAATTTAGTTGTTATACCCATGCAGTGGTATACGCTGCTGTTTGTAACAAATGTCCTGCCTTTTATATAGGCAAGACACAACGTAAGTTAGCACAATGTATTTACGAGTATGGGTATGACATACATCAAGGTGAAGTCAAAAATGCTCTATTTAGGCATATTCAGGTTTTTTCTGACCATTCTTTTAAATTTGTGGATAAGGAAGAAATTATGTGTTGTTACTATTATGCAAGAAGGTTAAATGTGGAGATAGAAAGGGTCCTTGGAAGCTGTTCCTTCAGGAGAAAGAAACCTGGTGGCAGGTATTTTTAAATGTGTACCTGCCACCAGGGTTCAATGATCTTGTATCTGTTTCCAGTAAACTGAAATTAAAGGTTTTTATAGATGAAGTTTTTATTTCAGCATCAGTATATATGTATGTATATATATATATATATATATATATATATATATTATATTTATATATATATATATATATATATATATATATATGTTTAGTATAGTATGGATTTAGGTATTTTATTACATTTGAATATTTATTGTATTTGTATTTATAAAATATTTATGTATTGTATGTTTTACTTGAGTTATGGAGATATGTGCTTTTAAATGTTTATTAATGCATTAATTTGTTAGTTTTTAATTAATTGGTGCTAACTGATTGTGTAGGTAGGGTATGTTTTTAGTATATATTTGAATGTACTTGCTTTGTTACTTTGTCTGAAGAAGTTTGGTGATATCTACCAAATGAAAGCACTTACCATGTGTTACTGTATGTTAATAAATCTTGGATTTATTTGAATTCCGGTCTACGTGGCATTTTGTTCAGTTCTTGGTTTGGTCATTTTGTTGGCAATTTTCGTTGTTTGGAAAAAGAAGTGACTGAGGAAAATTTAAAGAACAAAATTTAGAAACGTTTGAAGGGTATTAAAAAGAAATATGGACATGGGAAAGAGAGATCTGATATGGTGCAATATTTATGCAAACAGAAAGCCAAATTAATCAACACAAAAAAGGCAGCCCCAAATGTATTCAAAGAGAAATACAGGCAAAACCATTCAGATATGGAAAATTTCACAATAAAAAATATCAGAAAGAGGGAATGTAGTACAGAAGATTAGTCAAGTAGAAGTTAAAAAAATAGAATCTGAAGTTCTTGAATATTTGAGAAGTGAAGGGTTCAGTGTAGAAAGTCTAACACAGGTTATATCACTGAGTGATGGAAAAACTAGTCCCCAAAGTGATGAGAAACAAGAGGAACAGGAGACATCTGAAGAAGAAATATGGACATGGGAAAGAAAAAGAGATTTAATATGGTGCAATATTTATGCAATGGAGGAAGCAAAACTAACCAATACAGAAAGAGCAGCACCAAAGATATTTGAAGAAAAATACAAGCAAAGACACCCGGATATGGAAAATTTTAAATATAAAAAATAAGAAAACAAAGAGGAAAAGTAGAAAAGAGGATTAGTAATGTAGAATTTAAGGAAATAGAAACTGAAGTTACAGATTACCTGAAAAGTGAAGGAGTGAATGATTTAATGTAGAAAATTTAACTCAGATATCAACACAACAGGCTAGAGCAATGGACATCCAAATTAAGGAGAAACCAGTGGAGAGAGAAGTATCTAATCAGTTAACATATGAAGATACTTTGGAGCCTCATATAGAAAACCAGTACAAATGTTTATTTGGAGCTGTACAGCAAGGGAAAGAACAGGAAACTGTGGCAACTCTGACACAGTCAGTGTCATGCAGTGATAGGCCAGTGAGTTCCCATATGGAAGAGCAATGGAAGAGAACGTGGCACAGGAAGATGCTCTGGAACTTTCTATAGAATGCCCATAGGAAATGGAGAACAAAGAATGTGGCCTCAGTTTAGAAGAAAATTATCTAAAAGAAGAGTTGCTTGATGTAATAGAGATGGATAGACATATTAAGATCAATGAAAGAAATAGACAGCAAAATGTCAATAAAACCCAGAAAGTTAGAAGTTTGATAAAACAAATGAACATGGTAATTAGGACTGTCCATAGAGATTCATGCAAGATAACAGAAGTAAATAGGATACATTACTGTGCAGCCAAATTAATAGATAAAGTCCTACCACAAGAACACAGGACAGTAAGGGGAGAAATCAAATGACATCATGGGAGTATCGAATAGAGAAAACTATAAAGCAATTAAGACAAGAGGTGTCACTGTTAAAAAAGTATATAAGAAGGAACAGATCAACAAAAATACTCAGAAAGATCGATGTGATAAAAGCAATGCTCAGTATTAGAACTGATCAGGATCTGCCGTGCACGATCCCATATAAACTAAAAATAGCAGAGGCAGAAACATTTAAAAGATACATAGATAAATATAAAGGAAAAGTACAAAATAATACTGTTTAGTATTGCATTTATTGTTCTGAATGATTGATGTATTTTATATATGTATTTTTCCTATTTTTATTTAATAGGATATTTATTGTTATAGTTGGGTTTTGACAATGATTTTATGAAATGGATTTTAAGTTTTAAACCAAATACACCCCTATTTTAGAGTGGATGTAACATGCCTTTTCTGAATACTAGAGCTGCAGTTCATCTTCATTATGCTTTTAATTAGGTTATTCCATGGTAATTAATTGATGGTATGCACACTTAATTGATTTGTGGATGTGATTGGTTGTGCTGCATTATTTAAATGTACTGGATGGGGATGATTCTTTGTTCTGAAGAAGCCTAGTATTTTATTGGGTGAAAGCATGCTAAACTGAGTTTTTTGTGAATTCCTGCTATTACTGTGTTGGTGAACATTAAAGGCTGTTTTTTCCTTGGATCTGCTGTCCTGATTGTCTTGAGGAGATGTGGTTCCTGGTCGAGTGTTTGTTCGTTTTTTTTAAAGTACAAAATAAGCAATTTACTGATGACCCAAAAAAGTTTTATAGATAATTGGGAAACAAGTTAAAAGGAGTTGAAAGACCACCAAAAAACAAAGAAATATATACATTTTGGAGAAATATCTGTGAAGATCCTGTGGAACATAACAAAGATGCTAACTGGATAGAAGAAGTAAAAGAAAGAATACAAAGTTCAAATGTACCAGATATGAATCGGATGAAGTAATGGCCAGAAAGATTGGAAAAACGTTAAGAAAAGCTAAGAAAAGCCCCTAATTAGAAAACTTCTGGCCAAAAGTATAACACCTTTGCACGAAGATTTAGCCACGAGTAAGAACTATTTATATGCGCACCCAGAACAGACACAAGCCTGGCTAACAACAGGAAACACAATGCCCCTACTTAATAGTGAACCTGCAAGCTACCTTAAAAATTATAGACCAATAACTTGCCTTGTGATGATGTATAAACTATACACCAGAATTGATGGCGATAGAGTTTATAGTTGTTTAGAAGAAAACTCAATTATGGCAATAGAACAAAAGGGTAATAAAAGAAAGTTATATGAAACAAAGAATCATTTGTTGTTAAATAAAGTCATAGTAGAGAACTGTAAAAAGGGAAGAATCTAAGTGTGGTATGGATAGACTGCAAAAAAGCATTTGACAATATGCCACATTTATGGATGAAAGTCTGCTTAAAATGTATAAGATACACCTTATACTGGTAAACTACATTACAGTGACCATGAAACAGTGACAATCCACTTTGCAGTTAAGCCATGATAAAGGATAAATTATTATTCCAGGGATAAAAATTTAGGGATATTCCAGGTTGACTCTCTGTCACCACAGCTCTTTTGTCTTGCCCTTAACCCATTAAGCTGTCTGCTTAGCAGATTATGTCATGGCTATAATTTGGCTCCCAGAAAGCAACAAAGTGTACAGACTTTTCATGTTTTCTTTGTAGATGATTTAAAACTGTATAGCTCATTAGATGAGGAACCGAAAGCACAACTGTGTAGTCTAAACTTTAAAAGATGATATAAGAATGTCATTTGGTCTTGATAAATGTGCAAAAGCAACCTTTAAAGCAGGAAAGCTGCAGAACCAGGAAAACATCAGTTTGGGACAAGGATGTGATATAAAAGAAGTTGAGCAAGAGGAGTGTATAAATATTTGGGAAATGATGAAGGATCAACAATAAAACATGAACAAATGTGAATAAAACTTAGTAAGGAATATTTTAGAAGACTTAAATTAATCCTGAAAACAGTGTTGACATGTAAGACCAAAATTCAAGCTTTAAACCAATTTGCTCTTCCTGTCTTAACTTACAGGTCTGGAGTGATTGACTGGCCCCAAAAGGTGTTGGATAGATTAGATAGGAAAACAAGAAGGATGCTTCATGCTCATCAAATGATCTATAAAAATCAGTACATACTAAGATGGTATATTCCCTATTCTGCAGGAGATATGGGCCTCCTTGAAATTGATTACATGTATAGATCTGCAATCGTGGCACTGCATATATATCTGCTGACCTCACAAGACTGAAACATAGTGAAAGTTTTGAAACGAGGAGAAAAAATCTAAGATGACTTCCCTACTTAGTCTAACAGAAGCATGTTGGTGTCAAGTGGGAATGGAAATCAAATCAGAAGTACATAACAATCAGGCAGCAACTGAATGTGCCAATAAACAAAAGAAAGAATATAATATGAAGGATCAGATAAGAAAGCAAGATGTGGAAAATGCATAAATATAGCTGCAAGTATTGAAAACTCCTGGAGCAACCTCATGTTGATCGGGAATGAATGCAGGAATGGTTAAGGAGAGGCAAATTCAACCCAAAAGATGAAAGGTTAATATTGGTGGCCCAAGATAGTGGACTACATGCATGTTGGTTGAACATGTGGGAGAAACAGAAAAATATAGGTTTTGTAAAACAGAAATGAAAACGCTTGCAAACCTTGTTGCTGGTTGTGACATATTAATGGCAGAAGGACTGTATCCTGAAAGACAAAATAATGTGGCAAGACTGTTGCATTGGGGATTGTGCAAACATTATAATATCAAAGTAGCTGTAGAACACTGGAAACATGAGCCACAAAACATCATAGAAAATGATGAAGTCTACATCACATAGGATCACCCATTAGCAACAGTTCAAAAGATAGATGCAAGAAAACCAGATATAGTGGTCCATGAAAAGAAGACAAAGGTAGCATTGATCATTTAAATCACCACACCCAGTGACTACAGTGAACTGCATACAGAGAGAGACAAAGTCATAAATATCAGGATTTGCAGGCAGAAATGAGAGCGATGTTGAAGAAAGATACCCAGTCAGTTCCAGTAGTAGTAGGAGCAATGGGTCTTATAAAAAAGCATCTACAATTGTATTTAAATATGTTACTGATACATGTAATGCCATATGAATTGCAGAAGTTATTACTGGGCACATTGCAGGTGCTGCGAAGAGCACTTCTAGCTAACATCAAAGATTGAAACAATACTAATTTTATGAACTTTAATCATACTTTGACTTTGGAATGAGGTCCCTTCTTGTTATGGTATTAGAAACCCAAAATCATCATCATCATCATCAGCCCCCTTTTTTCCCATTTTTCTACATGGGGTCGGGGTATCGTGTTAACTGTCACCAACTCTCTCAATTCAGTGCCACACTCCTGCCTTCAACACTCATGCCTGACTGTGGCAGAACTTATCTCACACAATCCATCCACCTTTTTACCAGATACCCTCATTTCTTCTTACTTTCTTCTTGTCTGTCCCAGATCATCTTCACCAGATTGTCATCTTTTTTTTTTGGTGCATATGCCTGAACCACTGTAATATGTTCTCTTTCATCTTTTCTGCAATTGGAGCTATTTTGGCTTCTGCTCTTATGTCCTCATTTCTTCACCTGTCCCACAGTGTGCATCCTAATACTTTTCTCAGGCACTTCATTTCCATCACCTCTGGCTTCTTCAACTGTTCTGCCTTTACTGCCCAGGTTTCTGTACCATACAGTAGTATTGGTTACACCACTGTCTTGTACACCTTAATTTTCAGCTTCTTTGGCATTCTTCTGTCATAGACTACACCTGACACTCTATGCCAGTTGGCTGCAGCCCCTCTGATTCTAGCGTTGACCTCTTCATTCAAACCACCCTTCCCCTCAGCTACCACTCCCAGATACTTGAAGCTGTTTACCTGTTCCACTATCTTCCTTTCTATCTCTATTCTCAGCTTCGTCTGATTTCTCCAATTTGCTGCCATTACCACCATCTTATCTGTGCTTAGTTTCATCTCATGTGCTTTCAGATTTGCATTCCATTCTCCTATCCTTTGCTGACATTGTAGCTCAGAGTCTGCCTGTACTGCCACATCATCTGCATACAGCAGCTTTGTTGATCCCTCCCCTTCAGCCTGTTTGGTAATGTAGTCCATCACCAGTATGAACAGCAGTGGGTTCAGAGCTGAACCCTGATGTACACCCACTCCCACTATGAACACCTCTGTGAGGCCGAACACTGTTTGTACTTGAGTCACTGGGTCTTTATAGATAGCCTGCACTAATTCTACCAGTGTTGATGGGACGTCAAACCACTGCAGTACTGCCCAGATCAGGTTTCTTGGGACCTTGTCATATACTTTCTCCAAGTCTAAGAATGCCCAGTTGGACTCTCTCTTCATCTCTAGCTTCTTCTGAAGTATCTGTCTCAATGCAAACATCAGGTCAGTTATGCTGCATCCTGATCTGAATCCAAACTGCTCATCTCCCATCTTATATTCTACTACTCTGCATATCTGTTTATCAATCACCCTCTTCAGAACTTTCATGGAGTGTGATAGGAGTTTGATGCCTTTGTACTGCCCGCAGTTGTGGATGCCCCCTTTGTTCTAGTACACTGGCATGAGTATGCTTATTCTACAGTCATCTGGGATACGCCTTTCTCTCCACACTGCTATTAGTGCCCTCAGGAGCCATTTCTCCCCTATCTCACCCACCATCTTTATCATATCTGCTGTGACCTTATCTGAGCCTGCTGCTTTCCCTGACTTCATCTTCCTTAGTGCTGTTCTTACTTCTTCTAGGTTGGACTCCTCTTCTTCTCTCATTGTAGGCTGTTTCTGGGGCAGTACAGCTTCTTTGGGGTTTTCTTAATTCAGAAGCTACTGGAAATACTCCTTCCATCTGCCTTTGATGCCCTCTGGACTGGCGAGCAGGTTGTTGCTGGCATCCCTTATGAAGGGTGTCTGACTATCTTCTTTATCTTTCTGTCTTTGCCTTACAACCTGATATAGTTTCTTTGTGTCCCTTACTGAGTCACTTTCCAGAAGTTGGTACAGTGTCTCTGATGTCCTATTCTTTGCTATTGAAACTTCTTTCTTAGATTCTTTGTTAGCGAACCAGTAGTCCTTCCTAGCCTGGTCAGTCTTTTCTGTCTCCCACTTTTTCCTGCACTCCTTCTTTCTTTTGATGACTTCCTGGACTTCTGCATTCCACCACCAGCTTTCTTTATGTACCTTATTTCCATACCTGGCTCGGCCACATATCTTTTCTGTAGTCCTAACACATGCTGTTTTTAGGCGCTGCCATTCTTTTTCAACTCCACCTATTTCCTCCTCTTCTTGGGGTGCTAGAGCCCTGAGTAATTCCTTGAACTGCTATACTTTCTCTGCAGTCAACTTCCAGGTTTTCAGCCTGGATTCTGTTGACTTTAGAGCCTTCTCTGACCACTGCTTGCAGCTGATTGTGGAAACTAGTGGCTTATGCTGTGGGCTGACTGTTTCACTGGGTATGACTTTGCAATCATGGATTCTACCCCAGTGCCTTTTCCTTACTAGGAGGAAGTCTACCAGAGTTGCATGTTGACTACTCTTGTATGTGATCTTGTGACTGTCTCTCTTTCTGAACCATGTGTTGGCTACTATCAAGCCATTTGCCAGACAGAAGTCTAGAATGGCTTTTCCTTCTTTATTCCTATTGCCCCACCCATGTGGACCCTGGCAGTCCTCATATCCTGTTCTGTCTGTCCCGATATGTGCATTCAAGTCACCCATTATCAATACCAATTCATGTTCTCTTGCTTTATCTAGTAGGTCCTGCACCTGCTGTCTGAATGCACTCTTTTCCTCACTATCACAACCCTGCTGTGGGGCATAGGCTGAGATTATGAATACTGCCCTATCATTACATTGGAGTCTGACTGCCATGAGTCTGTCATTAATTCTGATGATATCCCTCACTGCCTTCTGAAGCCTCTCTCTCTCACCACAATTCCTACACCATTTCTAGCTTGCCTTCCACCTGAGTAGTAGACTGTGGATCCCAAACCAAGTGGCTTTGCTGCACTGCCCTCCCATCTCATCTCTTGGATACATAGGATGTCCAGCCTCCTCCATATCCTCATGTCATCCACTTCCAAGCTGTGTCCTGTCAGTGAACCTACATTAAGCGTAGCAATTCTCAGTTCATGTTTGGCAGGTTGGTTGGTTTTACATCCAGCTTTCGCTCAGCAGAGCTATCCCAAGTAACCCAGGCTGGGCAAATCAACACTGGCCAGCCAGTTGTTATTGACACAGGGCTGCTGGGCTTTATGGTGGGCACACACTGGCCAATAGGGGCACATATACCCCTCCCACCATTAACAAGAATCCCTAGCGTGGGTCAGAGTAGGCCGGGTCCTCAACCCACTTATCACTGATAACTACCCATGCCCATTTTTGATGACATTAGTCAACATGACCAAATCACATAGAGCCATATTTTACACCGTGGAGTGGCTAACCCTGCCACAGTGCTGAGTCTGTGATCCGTGCTCTCCTGTCTTGAGAATATTGCGCACTACAGTAGATGCCCAAAGCGGTTGGTCTGTACAACTCTTCCTCCTATAGGGCACCATGTAAAGTCTGTGCTGATGCCCACAGCTCCATTCATTGGTGAGTTTGAGATGGAAGCACTCAGCATGTTTTTTTCAGACATGGGAGAAATGCATCACAGAGACACAGAGAGAGCATGCAAACTCCAAACAGGCATTGGTCGGATGTCAGGATCGAACCTTGCACCTTGTGCATGGGAGGTGAAGACCTTAACTACTAAATCATCTGGTCTATCTGACAAGAAACCCAAAAGACTTGGAGGAATTAAAAAAAAGGATACATGGCCTAAACAACATGCCCTGCTTAGAATAACTCCAAGCCTTGTCACTATACTCAATATCTTACAGACCTGTGTCTGGCATACAAGGCATCCTCTGACTCAATACTGATGGATTTACTGCACAACAGCAAGTCAAATGGCATCAGAAATACTTGATCTAGTGATCTAATTCTCTTCTGCAACATCAAGAGAATGGTTTGGAGGGAAAGGTATGTCTTGCAGAGGATACCGCTGGTCTGGAGCAGACTCTCCATCAACATAAAACAAGGGTCATCCCTGTCCATATTCAAGCACAACTTAGATCTATGGTTAGGAAACAGAGAATTTACCCAAGGACTACCCCCTGTACTTCTAATGGGCAGAGATAGCTTCTAAATGTTTTATCCCTTGCATGGGCCCCCTCTAATTATATATTTTACAATTCTAGTTATTCTCATTAGGGGTAATTTCTGACCATGAGATGGGTACGGCCAATCTCTAAACAAATGGGATAGGTTAGGTGAGCACAAAAAGAGAAACTAGATAGGCTTAAAATGGCCCATAAGGACAGCTAGGCTAGTACTTAACCTGTGAATCTATAAACCTAACAAGAAAAAGAGAAAAAGAATACTTGAATAAAGAAATTAAAAATTATCAAAACAAATTCTAACATGGAAAATAAAAAAATTATGATATAGAGAAATATACAATGATGTGGTACAATAAAGTGATGAAACATTGTTATTTTTATATAAATTCTTGGAAAAATTTACCAGAAGTGATTAAAGCCATTAAACTACGGAAAATGTGATATACCAAGATAGTAGAGTGTCAGGATTTCCTATGGAGACAGGCAATAAATAAGTTGCCAGTAAAGGGGAATATGCAATATAAAAAGAAACTTGAAAGGGTGTGTTTAATTTGTACAAAGGAAGAGATAAAAGATCATATTGTTTTGAAATGTAAAAGAGCGGTTAAAGAATGGACAAAGTTATGCAAAGAACACATTTTTTGAGAATATTAATTGCATAAACAATATAAATATGAATATGATTATGCATGGATATTATGAGAATAAGATGAAAGAGTATTTGGTGAGGGCAGACAAGAATTTATTTTATGTAGTATGGGTTGTTTGTGATAAAAGGCTGAATGAGAATTTGTTTAATGGCAAATGGATTTTCACAGTTACACTGTGAAACATCAGATTATGGTTGTGTAGGAAGGAGTTGACATATTTATGGAAGAATAACAATCAGGATTAAAAAATGTGAATATCATCATCATCATCACCCCCCTTTTTCTACATGGGGTTGGGGTATCATGTTAACTGTTACCAACTCTCTCTCTCGATTCAGTGCCGCACTCCTGCCTTCTTCAACACTCATGCCTGACTGTCGCAGATCTGCTTTCACACAATCCATCCATCTCTTTGCTGGGCTTCCTTGTTTCCTATTGTCTTTTTCCTGTCTGTCCCAAAAAAGACCCCAACCCTTTTCAATAGGATCTTTTACATCCACCTGAGCTACTCAAGCAGATAGCACCTCAATTTAGCATCTCATTCAAAGAGGAACATACTCTGAAATGAAGTGCTGCTTGTATGCTGCACTGCATTATCAGTAACCTATCTTCCTGGTGTGAGAATAGAACCCATGGTCTTCTGCACCACAGGCAAGTGTGCTATGTCTTGTGCCACTGACACTGACACCAGTTCTTTCCATATCCTTTTTATATTTTTCTCCTCATCCACCACTGCTGGATCTGTCATTGTACTCTGAACAAACAGAATGATCCTGTTCTGTCTTACAGACAGAGCTCAAAGAAATGCATTAGAGTACTGCACGCTGCACTGTCACCTGTAGTACTCCGCTAGTTACTTTTCTAGTATTGCACTCCATACTGTCACCTGTAGTACTCTGCTAGTAACGTTTCTAGTACTGCACTCCGTACTGTCAACTGTAGTACTCTGCTAGTAACTTTTCAAGTACTGCACTCCGTACTGTCACTTGTAGTACTCTGCTAGTTACTTTTCTAGTACTGCTCTCCATACTGTTACCTGTAGTACTCTGCTAGTTACTTTTCTAGTACTGCACTCTGTATAGGAGGCTATAGGAGGCTAAGTTTCTTGTGGACGTTTTTGATGGTTTGGGCTGTATGGATATTAAATTTCAGTTTATTGTCAATTACAACACCTAGAAATTTGGTTTGGGTTATTGGAGTGATTATTGTTCTATTTTTGGAGAAGATGTGGAAGGTTAGAAATGGTGAGGTATTCCTAATTAGGCAGAAGAGAAGAAGTTTTGTTTTATTGGGATTTAGAATGAGTTTGGAGTTGGTTAACCAAGTTTCAACAGATATGAATGACTCTTGGGTGATGGTATGAAGGTCTTTGAGGGAGGATGCTGAGCAGATCAAAGTAGAGTCATCAGTGTACTGACTCACTGAGGCGTGGAGTGAAGCAGAATGAAGATGATTGGTGAAGAGAGTGAATAGAAGGGGTCCAAAGATGGAGCCTTGTGGGACCCCTAAGGTGACTGGGAGAAGGGGTGAAAGGGATTGTTGCCAACAGATAGCCCATTGGCGCCCTGCTAGGTAGCTATGTAACCAAGTAATAGCAGGGTTGCTGAGGTTAAGGGTGGAGAGAACATTGATGAGTTTGCTGTGGTTGAGCATGTCAAAGGCCTTGGACAGGTCCAGGAATATGGCTGATACAAATTGGCCATTGTTTCTGTGTTGGTTAACTTTATTTGTAAAGGATATTAGGGCTGTGGTGGCACTGTGAGAGGGAAAAAAACATGTTGGGTATGAGATAGGAGATTTGTGTAAGGAGGTAGTCCATAAGTTGGATGTGAATGACCCTTTCAAGGATTTGGGTGGGGGTAAAGAATGGCAATAGGGCGATAGTTTGCTCAACAGAGATTCCTCCTTTATGTAATGGTAGAATGTGACATATTTTCCATATAGCAGGGACATGTGCCTCTAATATTGATCTGCTTATTAGTATGGCTACTGGGTATGTGATAGCTTCTGCTGCAATTTGTAGGTATAAAGTTTTTTTTGGCAATTTTTTGATGGTATAAATGGAGACTGGGTTTAATGTAAATTGGTTGGGGCTATTATGTCGGTGCGTACTATTATGGTTTGAGCAAGGAGGTGCAGGGTTAGAGTTAGTCTGGGTGTTTACAAAAGCTTGAATTTATTCTGTAAAGTAGTTATTAAACTGAGATGCTAATTTTTTGGAATTATTAGGTGTTTTTGGAATAGGAGTATTTGTTTTACCTGGTTGCAATATATTATTAACTGTAGCCCAGAACTTTTGTGGATTATTTTGATGTTTAGTCTGGATATTGCAGTAGTAGTTGCATTTGTCTAATTTTACTAGCTTTTTTGCTTTATTTTGATGTTCAAGGAAAGTTTGTTTGGTAGTGTTGGATTTGTTTTTATGTAACTGTACCCAGGCATTATCTCTGGCTTTGAGTAAGGATCTATATTCTTTAGTTAGCCAGTGTGCATAATTGCACTTCACTCTAATGTTTGTAGGAGATGCATGGTAGCTCAGTGTCTCTAGGAAGGTAGAGTTGAAGGAGGAGATGCATAGTAGCTCAGTGTCTCTAGGAAGGTAGAGTTGAAGGAGGAGATGCATGGTAGTTCAGTGTCTCTAGGAAGGTAGAGTTGAAGGAGGAGATGCATGGTAGTTCAGTGTCTCTAGGAAGGTAGAGTTGAAGGAGGAGATGCATAGTAGCTCAGTGTCTCTAGGAAGGTAGAGTTGAAGGAAGAGATGCATGGTAGCTCAGTGTCTCTAGGAAGGTAGAGTTGACGGAGGAGATCCATGGTAGTTCAGTGTCTCTAGGAAGGTAGAGTTGAAGGAGGAGATGCATGGTAGCTCAGTGTCTTTAGGAAGGTAGAGTTGAAGGAGGAGATGCATGGTAGCTCAGTGTCTCTAGGAAGGTAGAGTTGAAGGAGGAGATGCATGGTAGCTCAGTGTCTCTAGGAAGGTAGAGTTGAAGGAGGAGATGCATAGTAGCTCAGTGTCTCTAGGAAGGTAGAGTTGAAGGAGGAGATGCATGGTAGTTCAGTGTCTCTAGGAAGGTAGAGTTGAAGAAGGAGATGCATGGTAGTTCAGTGTCTCTAGGAAGGTAGAGTTGAAGGAGGAGATGCATGGTAGTTCAGTGTCTCTAGGAAGGTAGAGTTGAAGGAGGAGATGCATAGTAGCTCAGTGTCTCTAGGAAGGTAGAGTTGAAGGAGGAGATGCATGATAGCTCAGTGTTTCTAGGAATGTAGAGTAGACAGAGGAGATCCATGGTAGTTCAGTGTCTCTAGGAAGGTAGAGTTGAAGGAGGAGATGCATGGTAGCTCAGTGTCTCTCTGAGAAGTTGAAGGAGAGAGGACATGCATGGTCAGTGTGTCTGTCTAGGAAGGGAAGGAGTTGAGGAAGGAGTGAGTATTTCTAGGTCTTCTTTCTAGAGGGGTAGAGTTGAGGGGAGGTGTGCATGGCAGCTGGTGCTAGGAAGGGAGAGTTGAGATGGAGAGGAGATGCATTGCTTCCTAGCTCAGTAGTAGGAGGAAGAGGAGAAGGAGAGGAGTAGCTCAGTAGCTCAGTGTCTCTAGGAGAGTTGATGCATGGTAGCTCAGTGTCTCTACGAAGGTAGAGTTGAAGGAGGAGATGCATGGTAGCTCAGTGTCTCTAGGAAGGTAGAGTTGAAGGAGGAGATCCATGGTAGCTCAGTGTCTCTAGGAAGGTAGAGTTGAAAGAGGAGATGCATGGTAGCTCAGTGTCTCTAGGAAGGTAGAGAGTTGGCGGAGATGCATGGTAGCTCAGTGTCTCTAGGAAGGTAGAGTTGAAGGAGGAGATGCATGGTAGCTCAGTGTGTCTAGGAAGGTAGAGTTGACGGAGGAGATGCATGGTAGCTCAGTGTCTCTAGGAAGGTAGAGTTGAAGGAGGAGATCCATGGTCTCAGTGTGTTAGGGAAGGTAGAGAGTTGGCCAGAGGGAGATGCATGGTAGCTCGTGTCTCTCTGGAGGGTAGAGTGAGGAGAGGAGATGCATGAAGCTAGTGTCTCTACGAAGGTAGAGTTGAAGGAGGAGATGCATGGTAGCTCAGTGTCTCTAGGAAGGTAGAGTTGACGGAGGAGATCCATGGTAGTTCAGTGTCTCTAGGGAGAGTAGAGTTGACGGAGGAGATGCATGGTAGCTCAGTGTCTCTAGGAAGGTAGAGTTGAAGGAGGAGATGCATGGTAGCTCAGTGTGTCTAGGAAGGTAGAGTTGACGGAGGAGATGCATGGTAGCTCAGTGTCTCTAGGAAGGTAGAGTTGAAGGAGGAGATGCATAGTAGCTCAGTGTGTCTAGGAAGGTAGAGTTGACGGAGGAGATGCATGGTAGTTCAGTGTCTCTAGGAAGGTAGAGTTGAAGGAGGAGATCCATGGTAGTTCAGTGTCTCTACGAAGGTAGAGTTGAAGGAGGAGATGCATGGTAGCTCAGTGTCTCTAGGAAGGTAGAGTTGAAGGAGGAGATCCATGGTAGTTCAGTGTCTCTAGGAAGGTAGAGTTGAAGGAGGAGATGCATGGTAGTTCAGTGTGTCTAGGAAGGTAGAGTTGAAGGAGGAGATGCATGGTCATTCAGTGTCTCTACGAAGGTAGAGTTGAAGGAGGAGATGCATGGTAGCTCAGTGTCTCTAGGAAGGTAGAGTTGACGGAGGAGATCCATGGTAGTTCAGTGTCTCTAGGAAGGTAGAGTTGAAGGAGGAGATGCATGGTAGCTCAGTGTCTCTACGAAGGTAGAGTTGAAGGAGGAGATGCATGGTAGCTCAGTGTCTCTAGGAAGGTAGAGTTGAAGGAGAGTACTGCCTTATTTAAAGGGCAGGTGTAGGAGAGTGCTGCCTCATTTAAAGGGCAGGTGTAGGAGAGTACTGCCTCGTTTAAAGGGCAGGTGTAGGAGAGTACTGCCTCGTTTAAAGGGCAGGTGTTTGAGATGTTCCCAGTTGCAGCTTTTTAGGGCAGAGATAAACCTATTTGTATCAAAGTTTTTTTTTTGTTTCTAATTAGACGAAAGGAGGTTTGATAGGGTTGATGAGTGCAGTTTCTTAGGAAAAAGGTTGGGTTGTGGTTGCTCAGGCTGTCAGGGAGACAGCCTGAGTGGGATGAGAAGTAAGGATTATTAAGCAAAATCCAGTTGAGTATGGATTGACGCTTTGAGGTTTTATCAGTCCTAGTGGGAGATGTGATGATTTGGGTGAAGCCGTAAAGTTTAATATGGGATGTAGGATTTGGAGAGGAACAAAGGAGCCAGTCAATATTAAAATCACCCATCAAGATAGTTTCTTGTGGAAGAGACTTGGAAGTCCATTGAAGCAGGTTTTCAAGTGTGATAGTATTGTTGCCTGGTGGGATGTATCCACCTATGATATTAAGGTGTTTGTTGGGGTCATAGGTTCATGGGTTAGTGCTAGGCTATTGGCCCTAGGGCCTATACAAGCCTAGCCATGATAATTCCCTGGATATTTCTTCCCACAATATTTACTTCCCTGGACCCCTGTCTAGCAGGGCGACTGACGTGATCACTGGGGTGAATTTCCTAGTTAATTGAGCAAAAATTAATTCAGCATTTTCTAAGTCAGGGATGGTGAGGTCAAGGAGGTCAAGTGTTAGGTGGTCTTTGTACAAGATTGCTACCCCCCTTTTGTTTATTCTGTCTTTGCATAGAATGCTATAACCTGGGGCAGTGATTTCATTACTGTTGACATCCGGTTTTTAGCCATGTCTCTGGTGCTTTTTCTTCTACCTGTTCATTCTGCACTTTACATATAACAAAATAAAACCAACTGGATAAACAAGGCAAAAAATGATTTTTTTTCAACTTTCACAGTTTGTAAGTGCTTTTGTTCCTTCGCTGGAACTTCTTTAGACAAATCTTTGTCAGAAATCAAAGACTTTTATATAAACACTAATCACACCACATGACCAATCACATGATCTTATAAAAATACTAGTGCATCAGTTTTCTGTTTATATAAACTTTAATATTTTCTTTGTCATCTAAACATGTTTATTGTCATCTTTAAATAAACTTTAAATGTTTCTTTATCATTGAAATCTTTTTAGTACCCTCCATACAGTCAAATAGAATGGCAGTACTTTGTATTAATATTTTCTTTGACTTTCTTTTGAAGCAATGTGGTGCACTGTTTTCCTTTTCAATGACTCCATTTGTTTTTTTCTTTCAAGGTTCTAAATGGACTCTTAAGGTCCTTTTATTTCTATGTGTGTTTTTACTACTGTTCTTGTTTCCACCAGAGACAGTGGCTCACTTTATAGAAACTTTAAATTCTAGTTGCAGAACTGACTCACTCACTCACTCACTCACTCACTCACTCACTCACTCACTCACTCATTGTCTCAGATTTTGGTGTCATGTTTCCTTTAAGTCATAACTATGTGTCCCACTGATCTGGGAGGAATTACTCAAAATGGCAGATTTTGCTTTGATAAGTCATGAGAGTTATTAGATACCATGAAATATTCCAGAGGAATTAAAATGATTTTTTCAAGAAAGAAAAAAACAGTATTGAACAGTGCCGACTCAGATAGGAAAGTGAGTAAGGACTTCTATCATGCTTTTTTAATTTGTTTCAATTTAGCACATGCGTGAAGTTGTGCTTTAATGAAGTAATTTTTGCAACCTTGGACAAGAGGCCATTCATACTAGACTCGTGTTTACCTTTTGTCATTTTAGCAGTCATTGTTGTATGCATCTTTTGCTGAGATGCAGTCTATTTAGGGTTATCAAAGAAACATATGTCCCAGTTATTATCTGTTCCATGCTGAACACACGTAACTATGATTGCACTCCGTTGTTAACACTTATACGGTCTGTTTGTGTTCCTGAGATAAACAAAATACTTGTTTTATAAGACCATAATTCAGTAACTATGCAAATGAAAATGAATTTTTAGATCTGGGACACATTCCAGCTCACCTTTTAAGGGAGGGGTAGGTGTATTCTTTAAGTAGTGTCAGCTTAACAGATAGCATGCTTGCCTTTGTTGTAGAAGATGAAGACTGCTCTATTCTCACACCAGGTAGATGGGTTAATTTTCATATACTGACACTATAGCGCAGCATAAGAGAGATGTTACTCCTGAGTGTGCCCTCCTTTGGATGATGCATTAAACTGTGACCCCATCTACAGGAGTTGGTGGTAGCTCAGGTGGATGTAAAAGGTTCCACAGCACCTGTCAAAAAGAGTAGAAGCTGCATAGTGTTCTGGTCAAATTTTCCCTAGTCATTATGAATACCACCTTGGGTCTCATTTAAAAAGAAGTTAGTGACCTAGTGGTATTAGACTGAACAACAAAGAGTAAACTTAAAACAAAACAAAAAAAAACATAATAATAATAAAGTTGCATGCAAATATTTTACTTAAGTAGAATGTGCATTACTTGGATACAGAAGCTATAAGACTAAATAGTTCTAGGTTGGCAAAAATAAATTTTCAATGAATGCTAAGCAACCTGCATTAACCAATATACAATATATTTGTCATATATACTTTTATCACAAATTTTCAAGACAGAATTATATTATCATTTTTTCTGGGGTACTTCCAGTCACCATTTGATTTTAATTTTATGGAGCTGCAACCCCTCTACAGACCCTTTACTTAAACATGACAATGCCAGGTGTGCAACAACAATGGGGAAAGGAGCAGCTTTGAATAAGAAAGGTATTTCTGTACAACTGTCATTTTGGGAAAATAACCCATTCCCACACACAAAGTTTTTCTGCTAGCTGGTTGAAGTCCATTTGTTTGAATTCTGTTAGAGTGAGCATGCTTTCTTGAATTTGCATTTCTACATTCTTGTTTTAATCAACACTTTTTGTTATAATGTATTTTCTTCTCAATGTTGTTGTCCATTGCTCTGTCTGTCTCTCTCGGATACCATTCTGGGAAAGATCAAGATCGTTTTTCATTCTCTCCCCTTAGACAGCCAAAACTATCCATAGCTCTATGATTTTAGTCCAGTATCCACCTCATTCATAATGAAGATGCTCCTTAGACTAAAAAACACCTCCTTGATTGTAGACAACTACTATCAGACTACCTAAAAATAGATGCAAAAGTCATAGCCTTCCCTTTGTCTATAATAAAGAATAGGTCCATAACAGAAAGATATGTCCCATCACTATGGAAACAATTTACATCATACCACTGCAATAATGCATCTACAGAGTTTAATAATTACAGACCAATAGTGATTCTACCCACTCTTAACATATGAGAAAGATACATCCATATTCAGCTGATGTAATACCAAATGTCAAATAACCTTCTCTCGAAAACATAATGTGGCTTTAGGCCCTACCACACCACCACTAGCGCTCTACTGAATTTGACCTGTATGATAAACCTTCATATAAACAGCTTGTGTCCACCATGTCCTTAGGCCTGTCTAAGGCATTTGACAATGTCTTGCACTAGCAGCTGCTCATTCAACTCTCCTGTATAGGACTTTCACGATACTCCTTGTCATGGTTACTTAGCTACCTATCTGGAAGGCAAAAATCCATTAAATGGCAGCAAACCTACTGATCCTTTCAACCGGTCACTATAGGTGTCCCTCAGGGCTCCATCCTGTGTCCTCTCCTTTTCAGTATATTTCTTAATAAGCTTCACACCTCTACTTACCTAGTTTAGCTCAATATACAGATGTCTCATCAGCAGCCTCAACAATAAATAATCATGAAGACATTACCCAAAAATCATTCTCTTCCATAGAAACCTGACTTTAGGAATCAAACCTCCTACTCAACCTCAACAAAACTAAATTAATGCTTTTCATCCCAAAAAAGTTGCCAAAATCAAAAGCAATCTGTTACCATAATGTCACCAAATAATACTATCATTGAAACTGTAACCCACAGTGAACTTCTAAGCATTATAATAGATAACAGTCTCAAATATGACCAGCATAAACTACTTGCCATTAAACTGACACACCAGAAACTATGTTCCTTTTATAGAGTCAATGGATTCTTTTCAGATACAGCAAAAAAAAAAAAAAAAACTCTAGCCACCACCTTACTGCCAACTCTTTTATATGCTGCTGCTATTCTAACAAATTTAAACAATGCTCAAAGAAAACACTCACCTCCTGCCACAATAAAAATAGCCAAATTTGCCACAAGTCTCACCCACAGGGCCCACTATTGCCATAGTGTACTAACATATTCACAACAGACTACAGCACATAACTCATTTATCATCCAAAAAGTGCCCCACACTAAAAAATATTCTATTGGCCTACTGCCCTGTAAGGGACCTCCATTGTAGTAACAAACTCTTATTACTCACAAGCAAGTCAAATAATGTTGCAGGAGAGTTACTGTACTCTCACTGTGTCACTAAACTCAGTAATAGTATCGCCACACAAATAAACCCTCTGAAAAAACACCACTTAACCAGCCACAGTCCTGTGCACGCTCATCACCAGGTGAAGACTTTTAGGTGCACACCATATGTGATCCTGTGCACGCTCATCACTAGGTGAAGACTTTTATGTGCACACCATGTGTAATCCTGTGCACGCTTATAGGTTCATAGATTAGTACTAAGCTAACTGCCCTTGTGAGCCATTTTAAGCCTAGCCAATTATCCCTTGTGAGACTCAAACCCTGCACCTTGTGTTTGTAAGGAAACACCTTAACCATTAGGCCACCTTCTCAACACCAGGTGAAGACTTTTAGGAGCACACCATATGTGATATATGTGATCCTGTGCACGCTCATCACCAGGAGACTTTTAGTTGTACACCATATGTGATCCTGTGCATGCTCATCACCAGGTGAAGACTTTTAGGTGCACACCATATGTGATCCTGTGCACGCTCATCACCAGGTGAAGACTTTTAGGTGCACACCATATGTGATCCTCTGCATGCTCATCACCAGGTGAAGACTTTTAGGTGCACACCATATGTGATCCTCTGCATGCTCATCACCAGGTGAAGACTTTTAGGTGGACACCATATGTGATCCTGTGCGTGCTTATCACCAGGTGATGACTTTTAGGTGCACGCCATATGTGATCCTGTGCACGCTTATCACCAGGTGATGACTTTTATGTGCACACCATATGTGATCCTCTGCATGCTCATCACCAGGTGAAGACTTTTAGGTGCACACCATATGTGATCCTGTGCGTGCTTATCACCAGGTGTTGACTTTTAGGTGTAAACCATATGTGACCTTGTGCGTGCTTATCACCAGGTGATGACTTTAGGTGCACACCATATGATACTGTTCCAATATTCTTCTCTTAACCTAGAATACTTTCATCCTTTCACCAAAATGTCAGAAACAATGCTTGAACATATGTGTATACAAGTATAGGCTACTTCCATACCTGCTGCCTGTACAGTCCACTTTTTGTAGACAGAATTTGTTGTATTTATGCTGAGACTCTATTGTACATGCATTTTCTATATAATTTCTGCAAAATATAGCCATTTAAAACATCCGGTGATGAGCATGCACAGGATCACACATGGCATGCACCTAAAAGTCTTCACCTAGTGATGAGCATGCACAGGATCACATATGGTGTGCACCTAAAAGTCTTCACCTGGTGAAGGGCGTACACAAGATCACATATGGTGGGCACCTAAAAGTCTTCACCTGGTGATGAGCGTGCACAGGATCACATATGGTGTGCACCTAAAAGTCTTCACCTGGTGATGGGCGTACACAAGATCACATATGGTGTGCACCTAAAAGTCTTCACCTGGTGATGAGCGTGCACAGGATCACATATGGTGTGCACCTAAAAGTCTTCACCTGGTGATGGGCGTACACAAGATCACATATGGTGTGCACCTAAAAGTCTTCACCTGGTGATGGGCGTACACAAGATCACATATGGTGTGCACCTAAAAGTCTTCACCTGGTGATGAGCGTGCACAGGATCACATATGGTGTGCACCTAAAAGTCTTCACCTGGTGATGGGCGTACACAAGATCACATATGGTGTGCACCTAAAAGTCTTCACCTGGTGATGAGCGTGCACAGGATCACATAATTTGTAATTATGCTTTTTAAGGTATGTGGAATCCAGTGGGCTATAATGATTTCTACCTCAATGTACCTTTAAACTAGATTCTGAGTTCTTTATGTCCTTTATTGCCATTTATAATTCTTTTGATTACAGTGCTGCTAACATCTTCCATTTTCAACAGTCATCTCCTGCTTATCATGTTTATATTTCCATCTCCACTACACTTTGCTTTTAAGTTTTATATTTGAGACCCAAAACTGTTTGCTTCTTGACTCTATTTTTATTGGCAGTTAAGTGTTTCTGATGGCCTTTGCACTTTAGAAAAGCTTACCACTTCCTGTATTCACTCACTTGACTTCTCTCTTTAATTTCCTCATCTATCCCCGCATTAGCTCTTTTTGTTTTGCTTTATACTTTGTGTTTGCTTAATATGTGGGTGTATTTTGCTTATATTTTCTTTAAGTATTTTATTGCTCCTGCAGTTTTTCAGTCACAAAATCAAAATCTCCTACAAGTAACAAAATCAGGTAACCATTATGGGGGACTCCTTATACTGTGTTTATGTAGCCAGATTATAAAACTCCCTTCCACTAGCTCTTCAAAAAGATCGTGACACAAAGTGCTTTCTCACAAGTTGAAAGGAGACTGCCTTATAAAATAATTTGTCATGACCTTGTACCAGGCATTCTTTAGTCTTCTCATACCAGGACCAATTACTTATTATCTTACTAGTATACCAGTACCAATTACTTATTGTGTTACTACTTGCTCCTCCTACTTCACAGTGTTGTACTTATTTGCTTTTTTTTCTGTCTCCCTGTTTTCACCTAAGCATCATGACTCAGCTTATATCTACACATTCTGACTTTCCTTCATGTTATCCTGTTCCCCGGTCCTACTGTGTTTTATTTTTATGATTCTGACAGTCTTTTGATTATTTATGCTATATTTATTTAAAAATTCCTTTCATTTTAATGGGCATTTGCTATTTGCATTTTCTGTATCAACATATTGTTTTGAGCATATTGTTCTAAATCTTGTAATTGTTGTAACTTACCATATTGTTTGTATTAATGTTCGAACTCTTAGCTGGTGCCTCTTGTTTGAACTGAACTGAACTGAGATGAGGTGGGCTGCCAGTCTTCTAAGCTTCCCGAAAACCATAAGTTGACCACTATTTTTTTCTTTTTTGCTTGATTATACTATTTACTGCAATTTTTATTGTGTTCTGCTTATTTAATACTGTATTTTAACACTGTAACCTAAACTGCACTAGTTGTACTGCATTTGTCTGTCTTACTGTTTCTGTTAAATCATATTTTGTTGCTGTTTTCAGTTTTGCAAAGCTTTTTTGTTATTTTCACTGTTTGCAAAGTAATTGTTGCTACTTTTCACTATTTGCAAAGCATCTGTTCTGTTTGTTCTGTTTTCCCAGCAAGCAGTGTTTTAAATAACTGACTTGTTTGCTGTTTAAAACATTCTTTAGTGTCTCGTTTGTGTTTTTCTGCTCTTTAAAACATGTTTTGGTGTTTCCCATCTAAATTAGTATAGCTAGTAGCTGTAGTATAGTCCAGATATAGGTTTGCTGCATCTGGGTCTGTTTGTAGTAGCTGTTGTATTCTGAGCACATTTTCAAGCTATCTTTGACTGGAAGGGGCCCTTCTGTACCCTTGTAAGAGAAGTATGCTGATTGGAACCTATATGGTGATGGGTGATTGATAGAGGGCTTGGAATGTCTGTGCATTGATTCTTTTGTTTTTTTTTTTTTTTATGTTTTTAGCTTCTGGTGTTTAAGCCCTGAGTTTGAGCCGTGCAGTTGTGCTCCATTGCTGGACAGATAATTTTGACAATTTTTCCCTGAGATACAGCTGTAGTACATTAGTGTAGTCCTCATTTTTAGTATATCTCTGGTCTATTGCTAGTGAGCTGTGACCTATTAAACCA
Organism: Protopterus annectens; assembly: GCF_019279795.1. Classification (NCBI taxonomy): domain Eukaryota; kingdom Metazoa; phylum Chordata; order Ceratodontiformes; family Protopteridae; genus Protopterus; species Protopterus annectens. Next base: position 1,287,990,330 of record NC_056746.1, on the reverse strand, counting down.
TCAGCCAAAAACCCCGTCAGAAATACCCATCTACAGAACACCTCCTAGATCAGTCCTGACAGCACCCCCTTTTTGATAACAGTTGTTCAAATCTAGCATTATGGACAATTGGACTACCCTTGTTTCTCCTCCAGCCTTGTTGACTTGGGTCTCCTGAGGCAGTGTAGCAACTGCCTCATTTACATTAAAAACTCTCTACTAATTACTCATTCTAGTACAGAGTGTGAGAGATGTATCTACACCAAGAATCTTGAATCCCTGCTCTCTCGTACTCAAAACAATAACACTGAAGAAGTTGTCACTCACCCTCCACTACTCATGCAGATAGTACCACTACTCATACACATAGAGTAGTATGCATCCAACACGTAAATCAAATATTGGTGGAGGTTCTCTCAAAAAACTTACTGAAACACCAGAGACATCCAGAACAAAAGGCTGCTACAACTAACACAGTTCCCACAGCACCCAAGACACATAGCAACACCAATGTCTCAACTACCAAGCCCTTAAGGCGTAACACTCAAAAACAAATTTTCTTGTCATTGGAGACTCCATAGTGAGACACACGGATCTCCAACTCACTAGGTTAGATTAGGAGAAAGTCATGGTTAGCTGTCAATCCAGTGCCAGGATTCGTCAGATCAGGCATGCATTTGGTCTCTCAGCAACGAGTACTATTATGACTGTCATAGCTCATATTGGAATGAACGACCTGAGACCTACATCACTGCAGTACATGAAGACAGGCATAATTGAGCTCTCTGAATATGTGTCCCATGCAGGTACGTCCCTAGTCTTGAGCAGCATATTGCCCTCACCTAGAATTATGCCGCAGTATAAACAAAAAAATGACTGATTTCAATAATTGGCTTAGTTTTTGATGTCATTCAGAGGGGATCCAGTTTCTGTCAGCCTGGGATCACATGGTCAACAAACCTCACTGCTTTGCCAGAGATGGTTTGCACCTGGCACCACTAGACTTTCTGGTGCTGGCAAAGGCTTTTGCCTTCCCCATAGTGCCTTTTTAGGCAAGGTCTCAAAAACAAAATTGCAGCTGTGAAAATTGGCAGTGATAACAAAATAAGGGATGTTCTTCATTCCACATTGCTGCAGTCCTAACTATTGGGTAGTCCGCTGTCCCAGTCGGCCCGAATACCAAAGTATATGGCTGACGTCGGTCAAGGCGCATTAGACTGACGTCAGTACGTCAGGGTACTAATGCGCATGACCGGCGCCATATCCTCAGTCTTTTTGCCGCATGGTCCGATGCAGAAGCAGTTTTGCGAGTGCAGGTTGGCGTTCTGAAAGTTTCTGAAGTCAGAGTTTCAGACCGAATCAAAGTTGGCTAAGTACCCCATTGGGGAATATTTTGGTTTTTTCTTGCCTCAGTATTTAACCGGATGTCAGAAAAAGTGAATAACTGTATTTCTTGTGGGAAACAGATACCTCATAGGGATTACCATACTTTGTGTATACCTTGTTTAGGGCCTGAGCACGGCGTTGTTGGATGCCGCTCTTGTGCTAGATTTAACAAACGCACTATTAAGAGAAGGTTAGACTGTGCCAGGTTAGTTTTGGGAAGCGTTGTAATTATAAAATGCCGTCGGATGCTCCGGCGCCCGCCGCCAAAAAGCGCAAGGATAAAGCAGCAAAGCCTAGAGTGGAAGAACCGACAGTCCCGGACGCCGGTTCTTTAGAAAACTCAGTGGAGCCGGAGGTTCTGCCAGGAGTTTCTTTGGAGTCTCAGGAGAGACTTTACTGTTACAGGATGTGTCCTCTCAGGAAGTAGGCCAGGCTGAAGGGGCTTCTCAGGTGGCTGTTCTTCCCTCTCTTCCTAAGGTGGTTAGAGCCTCCCCTTCTGTTTCCAAGGCTTCTTTGAGAGGCAGGCCAAGTTTAACTTCTGTGGGGGTTTCTCCTAGTGCTTCAGGGTCTTTGCCTAAGAAACATATGCTTAAAATGGCAGAGGATTTGATTACTATGATTAGAGGTTCTATGCCCCCTCCTGATAAGAGGCCTAGGGTGGAACCTGAGTTTGAGAGTTTTGAACAGTGTTCGGAGGCTTCTGAGTCTTCGGCTGAAGACTTGCAGGAGTATCCTCCTTATTCTGATTCTGATGTGGATGATTCTACTCCTTCAGCTTCTCCTCCTGAGGATTTTTCTTTTTCAGAGACTCTGCATTCCATGAGGGAGCATTTTAAATGGGAAGGTCAAGATTTCTCTGATTCCAGGAAGAGGCTTAGGGAATTCTTGTTTTTACCCCAGCATAGGCCTTTAGCTATTCCTCCTGTTCTGAATGTGGTGGAAGATGTTTTTGCAGAGGCTTCCCTGAATCCTGATTCTTTGCCTCCTGCCCCAGTTAAACCGGATAGGTATTATAGGGTGCCTGAAGCTCATAAGTATCTTTTTAAGAGTCCTAGGGCAGACCCGGAAACTGTCTCTCAGGGGCCTAAAGGTGTGAAGGCTTCTGTGGTTAAAAATCCTGTTCCTCCCGATAAAGAGGCAAGGGCTTTGGATAGATGGGGAAAGAAAGTGTATACTTCTTCCACTTTAGCCATGAGGGCGTTGAATTGTCAGTTTCACATGTTAAAATATCAGAATTATCTCCTTTCACAATTGAAGTCTAAGGTGGATGCTCTGGCAGAAGGTATTGAGTGTAAAGAGTTGCAGGATTTAGTTCATGTGTCTGAACAGGTGGGTAAGCATTCCTTGCAGTGTGGTTTTGATGCTGTGCAGGCCTCCTTGAGGGTGGCTGCCACTGGTTCTGTTCTTCGTAGGCATGCCTGGTTGAGGGATCAGAATTTAGCTGAGCATGTTAAGACAAGGATTTTGGATGCTCCTTTACAGTCTGATGTGTTGTTTGGTTCGCCTGTGGAAGCAGTTTTAAAGAAAATGGAGGACAAGGCTAAGTCTATGCAAACTGTTAAGGATTTTTGCAGGTGCAGCCTCCGAAGTTTAGTAGAAATTGGCCTTCTAAGGGATGGACATATCCTGCTTATGATTCCCAGTCTAGAGGTAGGTCTAGACGTGGTAGGGGCAGAGCTCAAGGTTCTTTTAGGCCTAGAACAGGGAGTTCACCTGCTCAGACTTCTGGTGAGGGCAGGGGTCAGTCCTTTCGTAAACAGACCCAATGACCTACCTTTTCAGCTGCCAGTACATTCTCGCCTGGCAGCACCTTTGGGAGGAAGGCTGGCTCTTTTCAAAGAAAATTGGGATTTAATTACCCAAGACAGATGGGTTTTGGATATCATTCACCACGGTTACAGGTTTTATTTCCATACCTTGCCTCCTTTCAAAGGCATGCCAGACATTCCTCCTCTACAAAGAAAAGAGGCTCACAAGCAAATTTCTCTGTTGCTCCAAATAGGGGCCATTCAGCCAGTTCCTGTGCCAGAAAGGGGCCTAGGATTTTACTCTCGCCTGTTCCTAGTACCAAGAAGGGGAACACGTGGAGACCAATTTTGGATTTATCTATCCTCAACACTTATCTGGACATTCCCAAGTTCAAAATGTTGACGTTACAACAGCTTTTACCTCTGCTGGGCAAAGATCACTGGATGGTAACTTTAGATCTCAAGGAAGCTTACCTTCATGTGCCTATCAGACTAAGTTGCAGGAAGTATCTGCGTTTCGAGCTGGAGATTCTCATTATCAGTTCTCTGCATTGCCCTTTGGCTTATCCACTGCCCAGAGTATTCACAAAGGTTCTGGCTCCAGTGATAGCTTACTTCAGGCTAAAAGGAATACAAATCTATCCTTACTTGGACGACTGCCTGATTCTGGCTCAAGAAAAGGAAGACCTTTTACAGCATTTGGAATATGTGATAGCAGTGCTAAGATGCCTAGGGTATTCTGTGAACGAAATAAAGTCCAGTCTAGTACCCTCTCAAGACATGTGCTTTCTGGGTGTGAGACTGAATACAGCAGCCCAGATGGCCTTTTAACCCCGGACAAACAAAAGAATCTTTCCAGTTACTTCCATCAACTATCTCTTCAGTCCGGGCTGACTGCAAGGACAGTCCTTCAAGCCTTAGGGTTCATGGCATCTTGTATTCTGGTGCTTCCCAATGCCAAACTGCATATGAGGAAGCTGCAATGGTATCTCAAAAATGTATGGACAGAGCACTGCCAGGATTTGGACACTGTCATTCAAATAATACCTTGCATTCAAAAGGAATTTTTGTGGTGGGCTCAGGAATGTCACCTAAACAAGGGACTCTCTGTGTCCCGGCCAGAGGCGAGTCAGATTCTAACGACAGATGCCTCAGACATTGCTTGGGGAGCTCATCTAAATGGAAAGTGGATACAAGACAAGTGGCCTGCCAGACTACAGCATCTACATATCAACATGAAAGAGATGTTAGCAGTCCAGTTTGCATTAATGGCTTTCAAGGAGTTACTTCTTCCAGGGCAGGTGTTGATTCTAACAGACAACACAACTGTCATGTGGTACATCAACAAACAAGGGGGAACACATTCTTACCCGTTGTGCAGGCAAGCAATGATTTTATGGGAGACTGCGCTCAGCTTGCAGCTAACTCTTCAGGCAAGGTTTCTGCCGGGAGCACAGAACTCCTTAGCAGATGTGTTAAGCAGACAAATCATGGATCCCCACAGTGGAAACTGGATCTTCATGTATTTCGAAAATTGACAGTGTCATGGGGAACTCCAGACATAGATCTGTTCGCTTCTCCACTAAACCACCAGCTGCCAAAGTTTTGCACAAAGAAGTTTCATCACACAGCTTGGAAAGTGGATGCTCTTTCTTTCAGTTGGAAAAATCTTCATGTGTATGCCTTTCCACCTCTGCCTCTTCTCCCAAAGGTGCTCCTAAAGGTCAGACAAGACAAGCCAAGGATGATTTTAATAGCTCCAGATTGGCCTCGCAACACTGGTACCCATTACTGAGGAGTCTGGTAAGGAAGCCTCCATGGCCTTTACCTTTGATTCCACACCTGTTGTCTCAGAGGGACGGTCACCTGCTCAATGTCAAGCTGCACTCTCTTCATCTAACAGCCTGGCATATTCTGTTTTGAAACACAGCAGGTCTCAACTTCCTCAACAAGTTTTAAATGTGATTTTGGAGGCCAGAAGACCTAGTACAAGGAAAGTGTACGCAGAAAAATGGAAGAGATTTTTATTTTGGAGTGCAGCAAACAATTTGGAGATTTCTGAGCCTAATTTGAGTGTGGCTCTTCAATATCTTACTGAGTTATTGGACAAAGGTTTGTCTTTCTCTTCCTTTAAGATTCATGCTGCAGCAATTTCAGCTCACTATGATTGTGACCCACCATTGTTTTCGCATCCTTTGTTCAAGCAATTTCTTAGAGGGCAAAAATATAAGACCCCCACGTAGAGCTCCTACTCCTGCTTGGGATCTCAATTTTGTGTTGGAGAAACTTACTCTACAACCTTTTGAGCTCAAGGCTACTGCTGAATTGAAATACTTGTCATGGAAGACTGCTTTTTGTTGGCCATTACTTCTGCAAGAAGGGTTTCTGAATTGCAGGCCCTTATGGCGGTAGAGCCTTTTTGATTTTTCATAAGGATAGGGTATCATTACGTACTAATACTTCCTTTATGCCTAAGGTGGTTTCTAGTGTGGCTTTAAACCAGACTATTCATTTGCCTACTTTTTATGCAGATCCCCAAAATAAAGGGGAAAAGATTTTGCACACTTTAGATGTACACAGGCAATTCGTTATTATTTAAGCAGGACTAAGGATTTTAGGCAGTCTCAGCAGTTGTTTGTTTCTTTTGCTTTGAGTTCTCAGGGCAAGCCTGTGTCAAAACAAACTATTTCTAAGTGGATTGGGTTTGCATTGCATTTTGTTATTCCCATCATGGCAAGGAGATTCCAGCTGGGATTAGGCCTCATTCCACTAGGGCTACTGCCACTTCAACAGCATTTCTAAGGGGGTGGCAACTAAGGATATTTTGGAGGCAGCTACTTGGAGTTCAGTGCATACTTTCTCTAAGCATTATCACCTTCCTCTCTACTCTAAATCTAGGGCTGGTTTTGCCACAGCTATTTTGCAAGGCATGTTGTCAGCTCCTGCTTCCTTATGATTTGCCAGCCTCCCTTACCTCTCTGATTGTACCCAATATAGGAATGATTTGCCAGCCTCCCTGTACCTACTGCATGTTTGGATCCAGGTGAGTCCATTGCTGCAGTCTCCCTCCTCCTTCCCTCTGTGTTTAGGGGTGGTTGTGTAGGTGAGGTTATACTCTGGTAATTTTGTATATATTGTACATATTTTGGTGCAGGAATGTTTGGAGTTTTTGGTGGCCTTGTCTTTTGGGTCTTCTGACATCTGGGGCTGACAATCCACTGAGGATATGTCGGTCATGCGCATTAGGTCCCTAGCGAAGTACTGACTGTCATAGTCATATTGGAATGACCGACCTGAGACCACATCACTGCAGTACATAGACAGGCATAAGCGGACTACCCAATAGTTAGGACTGCAGCAATGTGGATCCTCGAACATCTACATTTATGGTAGGTACAAAACTGTACTTTATGCTGCTAAATGCTAGGAGCTTAAATCAAAGACTGCATACCCAAGAAGCACTTCTGTCACTGAAGGATGTGGATGTCTGTGCAGTCACAGAGTCCTGGTTCAAGGCCTCAGAGAGTACCCTGGCCTTGCAAGGTTACAATGCTTTCCACACCTTCACACTGCAAAACGAATGTGTGAGAACTAAAGAAGGTGATGTTTCTATTTATGTTACAGATAAATTCACATCCTGACTAGCTAGACTGGACAACTCCATGGAGTTACTCCAAGTTCAGATTACTGTGGGTAAGACCCCGATTCAAGTTATAGCTAGTTATACATCCCTCTCCATAGATCATGATGCGCATGAGGCTTGCTTGACCAAACTGGAGTCAATCCAAATATTATTGCCAAACACTCTGGTCATGGGGGATTCCAGTTATTCCACCATCAAGTGGAAAACTGCTCTAGCCCTAACTCGCTAGCTCAAAAGTTCCTTGACTTTGTTAAATCAAATGCTGTGGAACAAATTGTTCTAATCCCAACAAGAGGAACAAACATACTAGATCAGGTCTTCACTAAAATGACAAACAGATGCACCACCGCAACTGTTGGACCCTCATTAGATAAATATCACCACAGATCAATCACCTTCGAACTGGCACTAACACAGAACTTGCAAAGGGCAAAGTCAGCCTCATCTGTAAAGCCATGGAACATACCATCATGGACCTCATAAATAAAGACATAGGCGATCTCCAAACCCTGGATACAACCCAATTCAGCTTCATCAAGGGCAGATCCTGTCTGTTAAACCTGGTGGATTTCTTTAAAATATGACCAAGGCCATTGACAAGGGCAAATCTGTGTACACAGCATACCTCAACTTGGCAAGGGCCTTTGAAACAATCCAACACTCAGCTATTACCGATAAACTTAGCAAATTGAATGTAAACACCTTTGTTGTAAGATAGATTACCAACTGGCTCAGAAACCAGTCACACACTATCAAAATGGGTGACTCGTAGACCTGTCACCATTGGGGTGCCACATGGGGTGCCACAAGGGTTAGTGCTGGGCCTCCTGCTGTTTGGTATCTACTTCTCAGAAATTCAGGCCAAAACTAAGGGGCTATGGCTGACCAGGTTTGTGGACAAATGCAAATTGGGTGCAATTACTGAATCCCTGAATGATGTCAGTATACTTCAGAGGGGTCCTGTGCAGACAAGCAACTGATGTCTTAGTCATGGTCTCAAACTGAATGCAAAGAAATGCATCACCATTCCCTTCAGAAAAAACAATGTCTCTTCACACTATCAAATTTCCAATAATATTCTATGTACCTACAAAGTGGTAAGAGATCTAGGATCATAAGTACACTATGGCCTTAGCTTTGATCACCATGGATCTACTGTAGTAAGGAAGACTTTCTATGTAGCACGTAAGGAAGACTTTGTATGTAGCACATTTGATTAGTAAAAGCATCACGTTTAGAGCAAAGGAGGTTATATCTCCTCTATACTCATCACTAAGCAGGCCCATAATTGAGTTTAGCGACCCTTTCAGCATGTACCATACAAAACACCTGCACAATTGGAGAGACTTCAGAGGTTTCTAACAAATAAGATCAAATGACTCCAGAGCATGCCTTACACAGGCTGACTAAAGTCCCTGTCACTATACTCAGTATCGTATAGACTTCTTAGGGGAGATTTATGCCTGGCTAACAGAGTAATCTCAGACCCAAACCTAATGAATTTGGTGCACATTCGTAAGTCAAATGGGACTAGACCTACCCATTCCAGGGACCTAAATATGACCAGTGACTTGAATAGGATATGTGTTGGAGGATTTGTCTCCCTACAACTGCCGTGTCTGTGGAATAGGTTGTCAATTCATGAAAAGCTGAGCACCTCTATGACATTGTTCAGAAGGAACCTGGACGGGTGCATAGGGCACCATAAATTCTTACTGGGGATAGCGCCCAGAACCCTCCTGGACATGGACAGTCATTAATAAATACAGACCTGGGTATTAACTAGAGTATCTATGGTATTACATTGGGATGAAACGGCCTGATTTGAAATGATTTCTGGGTTGATAGCCTAGTAACATCCTATGATCCTCCTGTGATACTATTTATTTATTTATTTTACATTTATTTTACATTTGTTGACCGGGCTAGTCTAACTGGATATATGTCCATTTTCAGTAGAGGCCCAGGGAGAAAAGCTCCAAAAGGTGCAATAGTATCATGACTTACAATATATGCAATTGCAGGAGGTTACATTAAGTAAATTTAGAACAGGTATAAAAATGTGTATGAAATACACATAATACTAATAATAATACTATGAAAATGAGCACCACTAAGTCAGACTATCCCAATTAAAAAATATAAAACAAATAAATTACATATATAATGTATTTGAGACCTTCAAAAAATGCTTCCAGCGCTCAAGATAAACAATTATACCCTTAATGTAACAAAATATGAGCAACAGCAGGACTGTGGTTTCCCCTTCAAACAGACTTTTTCAGTGCTATTTAGGTGGTCTTAAAACATATATAGATACAGATAACTATATATATATATATATATATATATATATATATATATGTGTGTGTGTGTGTGTGTGTGTGTATATATATATATATATATATATATATATATATATTCCCTACAGAAGCTCAAAGTTTCAAAACCTTGAACTTGAAAAGGCTGAGACCAGAAGATGTAAGTTTTGAAACGTTGAACATTCTGAACAAAGATTGCAGTACAGTGTGGAGCGGTATATTTACTATTTTCCTCACAGTAGTGTATTCTTGGTATATTTATTTAGCAGGGGGTGTGGGGGGTGCAGGAGGCTTGCCCCTTGGAAAAATATAAAAAAAGTTTTTGTTTTATTTAGTTTTTGAAGTTTCAAAACTTCGATCTTCTTTCACATATGTATATATATATATTTTAAAGGTAGAAGAAGAGATTAAAAAGTTTGTGAAGGGATGGAAGAAGGGTAGAAACAAAAGAAAAACTGTGGAAAAGGTGTGCTCCATTCTGAGGAGATCAGTAAGGTAAGACATATGGCAAAGAGAAGGGTAAAAAAGGAGAGAAGAATTAAATGTGGAAGGGCATTTTCCACCCTAACACAAAGCTTGTCTGTGCACATCACACATTGCACTGTTACATTTATATTATGCACTGTTATCCATGCTTAACTCTTACAACCTGACAGTGAATGCTTGCCTATCTCCACAGCACTGCCATCTAGTGTTCATAACCTGTACTGCCACATCTCCTCTGTATCCCTTTCCATTATTTTCCATCATTACAATTATCTCTCCTCCCCTCCATCTTGTCCTGTCTCAGTGCTTCTCTTCTGTCATGCCCTTCCACATTTAATTCTTCCCTCCTTTTTTACCCTTCTCTTTGCCATATGTCTTACCTTACTGATCTCCTCAGAATGGAGCACACATTTTCCACAGTTTTTCTTTTGTTTCTACCCTTCTTCCATCCCTTCACAAACTTTTTAATCTCTTCCTCTACCTTTAAAATTTCCACCATTTCTCTCTCACCATTTCATACCCATACATGCACATTACATAAATAAAAATCCCTAAAGTTTTCTAATGTTTTCCCATATATTCTCGCCTGTATTCCCACCACAGAACCCCATGCCTCCTGTATTACCTGCCATGCCCACCACATATGTAGCTGATCTGTACCCCAAGTTCTAGATGTCCAGCTTTGTCATGTGACCACCGTCCTTCTTTTCTTGCCCTCAACACTCTTCTGTACCACTTATATTAATTCACTGATGCACACCAAAAGGAAAACACACTGCCACCATACTTACTGTTTCCCTCTGTTGCTTTCCAATCTCCTTTTATCCTTGTTTGTCTTTTTGGCTTTTCCCGGTTAGGGGTCGCCACAGTGGAACTCCAGTCCGCTAAAGATTGGCAGTAGATTTTTTTTTATGGTGCCAAGTTGCCAGCCCAACACCCAACCTTCAGCGAAGGCATGCCCATTCATGCATGTCTTTCGGAGGCCACTCGACCATGGGGTGGACATGCAGACTCCACAGAGAAGGCACTCCAGCCAAGAATCGAACAGGAGAACCTCTTGCTGTGAAGCAACACCGCTACCACTGTAGCGCCGCTAAACTCATATAAATACCTACAGTTCTTTCTTCCTTGTTTTTACCCTTTCCACACCTATCCCGTTTCTGCTTCCTGTCTATCTGCTTACCCCTGTTTCTGTCTAATTCTTGCAGCTTATTCACAAACACCCCCTTCCCCGCCTTATATATCACTCTTAATTATCCCAATTTCCTGAGCTCCATCAGTCTCATCCCTCTTTTTTAAACAATATTCCCAAATATAACTATTAAATCATTTGTAGTGCTCTTTGGAAGCAATTCTAGGATTAAGCAGTGTAACCAAACAAAGAAAATGTGTAATATTCAAATTAAAAAGTGGTTTTGATGTTCATTTAATAGATATGATTTGTAAGGTATACAACATTTGGGAAAGGGTTAACAGCTGATGAAGACTGTATCATTGGCAAAACTATTTCCTTGCATTTATCTAAAAACACTGGCATCTGTTCAACTATTTTCTGTAAGTAACTTCCCTTTGCTTGATGTGTTTACTGTGAATAGATGAGTCCAAAGTATTTGGAGCAGTTAATATCCCATTTAAATGACTACTAATTCCTGAAACCAAGATGGTGGTAAAATTCAGAGCTATAGGCAGGTCAGTTGACACCTTGGGCAGTGCCCCAACAACTTACAGTTGGAAAAAGAAGTTGAAAAGTCTCCTAGGGAAAGAACTATTGTGTTTCTATATAGTAGTTAATTCTCTGTATGAAACACTTTTCAGATACTGTAGCAAAGAGTTATGCTAACTAATTGCTACAGTTTCTAATAAATACACACACACAAATACAGACACTGAGAGACAGACAGACATGCACACAGATAATAGACATACACATACAGACAACAGACATCACATGCACACAAACACACACACACACACACACACATACACACACACACACACACACACACACACACACACACACACACACACACACACACACACACACACATACACACACACACACACGCACACATACTGAATGCAAATCATTTAAGCAGTTGCAGCCTTAGTCACTGCTGCATATGTGTCCAGCCACCCACGAAAGCAATCAGACCGCTGGCTTAAGGGAATGATTGGCACCACTCCTGTAGTACTGAACATATAGCTACACCTTCACTACACCCCAGCAATGGCTTTGGTAAAATTTGTCAGTCAAACAATACAACTTACTCTGAATGGCATAAATATGTTTCACATTTCCCATACCTGAGGTGCTATGTGCAGCGTAAAAGGTTAGGCAAGAAGGGTATTAACTGTCCACATATAACAAGCCACTGTGAAGTAGGAAATGACACATTGTTAAATCAGAGCTCATAAGTTTGTCAAAATAAGAAACATGACATACATAAGAACATTTTTTGTAGGTTAGAAGTTGGTCTTCTCTCCCAGCTTGGAATCGATGAGTTTACCTCCCCGGTCCCTAACTTAAATATACCAAAGGGTTGCGTAGCATCAGAAAACATCACAAACCCTTGCTTCCCTTCCCCACAAAATCCTTTTTTAAAATAGTGTTCCTCATTTCAATGAAGTGTTGATTTGATAAATTTATTTCACTAAACTCTGATTTAACAGTTTGGCCATTGATTAACAGGAAAGCACTTCATAATCAGAAAAAAAATAAATTTTTTTCTGTAATAAGGCTGTATGCCATAGGAAACTTGACTTAAAATTCTGACTTGAGTGTATGTACTGGCCTTCTCATTTTAGAGTCACATGACCGCTTAGCGTTAGTAGAATGAATTGTGGAGATCGTTGCTATCCTCATCTAAGATTTTTCAGGAATGAATATCGCAACGACCCCTCTAAATTTCTGAGGACTGTAATCGCAGTTGTGAGAATAACTGAAAAAAGTGTGAATTAGGGGGAACGTATATTGTGCTTGAGACTGTGGTATCTCAGAATATCCTCTTATTGTCAGTGATCCTGAATGCAGATTATTGCAGTAATTAAACTGCAAAAAAAAAAATATGTCAGAGGACCTAATCTGGACAAGGATAGAAGTATGTTCTGTTGCAATTAGTTTGTAATAAAAATAATTATATATTTTATATGAAGGACTAGAAATTACATTGGTCTTTAATTCCAGGTCAGTAGTCACAGCCATTCATGTAATAAGGTTATCTTTGAAATTCATCTGCCCAGTGGAAACACAAGACTAGGTTTTGTGAATCCTGACTGAATCAGCCAGTAAACAGCAAATTGTGAAACTCAGTTCATCACTTTTAAAGCATTTTTTTGCACAGGGACTTTATGCCTTTATAACACCCTTTGTGCATATTGCCTCTTTTACATTAGTGTAACTCACATTGTTTAGAAATGGCAAGTGATTGTTTCTTTCATAGTGAAACCCCACTCATTTTTGAGTTATTTTAATGCGGGAGAACATCTGGACTGACAGCATTCTGTTATCCTGTTCAGAAGCTTTTTAACTTTTGTTTCCTAAAAGGGGAAGATACATTTTAATTCTCAAAGGGTTTAACATGGCTAACCAGCTGGAAATCATAAAGCCACCCAGATTTAGTGGAGTAAGCAGGTCGCCTTAAACAGTGAACAGTGTTGTGTCGCATTGCTGGTCTCAAAGCAATTGCTTAACTTATACTTACACCTCAGACTACGAGATATGAGATCACCTGAGAATGTGGTAGGAAATCAGCAGCCATTTTTTGATATTTGCAACCTCTGATGAAACTAACCTCTGATGAAACTAATGCTAAATGTTTTATGGAGAGAAGTGAGTCAGCCATTCCTTCATGTTTAGTAGAAGTTTTTTATACACTTCTTTCTGTATCAAAATTCTCAGGCTGTGTTTTGAGGCATTTCATAAAGGATTTTTTTTTGTTCTCATCATTGCCTTGATATGACTGCCAATCTTCTACCAAGATCAATCAAATGGATCCATCTTTCCGCTAGTGGGGTACTTTCCATTTGCAGTAAACAGTCATCTATGTGGCCACAAGGTTGTTTGTTATGTGGATCTAACCTTCTTTTTGATGGCTCTGTCATCAGACTGTAAGCACTGCAAACTCAGTAATGCAGTTACTCTGCATTATGGTATCATACCTCTTAACCTCTTAGTACAAGTAATCTGGACAAAGTCAAAAATAATGTGGGACAAAGACCCAGAAATAGGTACAAATTTTAAACATTGCTCTTATAAACTTAGAAAGTTGCTAAAATAAAAGGTTTTGCATTACCATGCATTTTTGAAGGATATGAAGTCCGAAACTCAAATGTCTTTTATTATTCATCTAATTCAGTCTTCACCAATTTGCAATAAAATCGGAATTTTTATGAGGAACAAACAAAAAAATATGAGGTGAAAATCCAGACAGTTGAAAGATGTTTTGTATTTGACTTTAACAAGAGGAACTATTAATTTCAGTCGGAACTTTATGATGGTAAGGATACCTATCAATCTTGTATATCTTTTTTTTTTTAAGTTCAGTAATATCTTTGGTCAAAAATTAAAAAAAAAAGAAACAAAAAAATTTGAATTGTTAAACTTGCAAAGTACTGCCCATCTTGAGTTAATTGGGTATATTCTGCAGTTATGTTGCTTAAGCCACGTTGGAGATAAACCATTGAAATTGAGAGGCAGTGGATTTATTCTATTGTTATTTAAACCTCTTCATAAATGGTTAGGTGCAGGTAAATACAAGGAAAAATGGCTTACAATGTCAGAAAATTGTTCTGCTGTCTGTGTTAACAGCTTGCAACTTAGAATTTGTAGTAAGCACCCCACAGTGACTCACTAAGATTTTCATTAGTTCAATCACTTAACATGCAGAAACTGCACATTAACTACAACTTTAGCAAGTGTTGCGTTGAGAATTACCATATTTTTTACTATACGTTTTCTGCCATCCCATCTTGTGCCAAGCTGTCTTTGTAGCAGTATCCTCTGTCTGATCTAGCATTTTTATCTGCAGTACTATCATCTGCAGTTTCAGCATGTTCCTTAAAGGAAAAGAAGTAGAGAGAGAGAGAGAGAGATAGTAACATTGAGAAAATACCGGGTACTTTCCGTGTTTGATTGATGGACTGTCTTTTTATGCACTGGGGTGGAACCAGATAATGTTGGACTGTCTTGAACACCATCATGCAAGATTTGCTAGTATTAATGGATAATAGTGGAGTAGAAGCACATTCGTTTCTCTAATATGCTATACATTTTAAGAACACTCTTATTCAGTATCTCAGTTTGTTCACCGTACACTAGAATCACTAGTAGTCAGAGTAACTGAGATGTACCTAGTATTTTTGGGATTCACACCCTGCAGCAGATGACTACAATCTTGGCAGCAGTGGGGTCACTGTTGAAGCCAGCATTAGTCAAAACTCTGTTTCAGAAAACGATCTAATGTATCCCAGCTGCCCACTGCTACATGTGTAAGCTGGGATAAACGTACATGAGCTGGATACCTGTCATTTTTGACTTACATTAAATCTATTTTCAATTTGGTTTTCCATGTAATAGTTGCTGTAATTAGTAACTGAAATACCTCAGATCACTCTCTTATTATTAGTAATATCATTATGACTTTGCTTACTATATTTAAGAGGGTTAACACACTGTTCTGCTTCTGATATCAGATATCTTTTACGAAAAATGTTAATATATAACAGTAACCTGGCCAAACCCTCATGTGTTGCATGTACACAAAATGTTTGCCTACGATCTAAGTATTACACTTTCTTGAGGTAGCTGCCCGTCTCCAGCACTTGTGACTTGGTCTTGTTTAGCAGCTCAGGTGCCGGAGGACCTGGGGAAGGAAGAATTAGAAGCTGACTTATGCTCTTATTCTTTGGGGTGTAGGTTGTAGGGGGATGTTATTTGGGGACTACTCTTGGGAACTGTTCCAAGACACAGCTGAGCAATGCATGATGGATAGCCAAGGGCATTATAGGAGCTTGCAAGCTTATACCCTGTATGGGTCCATTAACTGCACATGTGCACTGTTTGAACAGGGGGCAGGCAAAACAGGTTAATAATTTCTTTAGTACAGTGATACATTCCAAATTTGTATTTGTCTAAACATTGTATAAAATCAGAACATGCCTAGCTGTAAATGATGATGTCATGGAGCCACACCCCCTGTCTGACTTCACTGGAAAATCAGGTTGCTGAGGACTTTTGCTCACAGAAAGGGGAGCAGCTTTAGTTAGATACAACATAGCTTGATGAAGTATGCTGAATGAAATAAGTATTCATTTGGACTCTGTTTAGAACTTTCTTTTTCTTAATTACTAAGGAATTCTTAACAAAAGTAGAGGAGATCAGTGATTGGATTGCTAAGTGACCCATTCCTGAATCCCTTCCTAGACAAACCCACCTTCCCAATTAAAGAAGGAAGCTTCACTGTTTGTTAAGGCCTTGCCTACACAGCTGTTCTGAAGAAGTTGCTGGTGAATTGTATTGGGAAGAATTAGACTAACCTATGCTGATATTTCTCAAAATGATAAATCTTTTGATAAAAAAAAAGTTAAGCAGATTTTCCCCTGAAATTGTTTATTATTTATTTTGCATTTGTTTACTGGGAAAGTCTGACTGGGCATGGATACCAGTTGTAGCGGAGCCCCAGGAAGAAAAGCTCCACAAAGATTAGTACGGCAAATAAAGTAAATACAATACATATGTTAATAAAGTACAGTACAGAGTCAAAAAGTTAATGAGGCACAGTTTCAAGGCCAAGAAAGGAGCAAAAAATAAATATACTATAAGGAGCACAGTGTGTTACAATAAACAATACAGCTGAAAGGACGTTTTTTTCAGTTATTTGGTTACATTCATCAGTGACTAGTTCAGTAAACACACATTGATTAAGAGTATAGAAAGGAGTTGTTGCAAGCTTTCATAGAAAGTTAAGGTATGATATCATCTAATTAAATGAAGCTATCCAGGGTCAGAACAGTTACATAACCAAGAACTATGTAAATGGGACCAGCAGAGTCTTTTGAAATTATTTTTTTCTGTGGTCCTGATGTGTACGGGGATGGTATTCCATGCTTTTGCAACAGAAATGGAAAACAAGGAGTCCCCAGAGCTATTGCTGCCTTTTTTCTGTCAGCCAGAGCTTTATTGGTGGATCTTAACAGGCATTTGTTAGAGTAGATATTAAGTAGACCTTGAAGAGCAGGAACCCTATTGGGATAGTATAGAATTTGGTGGGCTATTGTAAGCAGGTTATATGTCAGCAAATTGGGTAATTCTAGGTAGGATGGTTGTTTGATTGCTATGCAGTGATGTGTCCTGAAGGGTGAGTCAGTAATAAACCTAGCTATTTTATTGTAGCAGGTGTTTAGTTTGTTAAAGTCTGCTTTGTTCAGGTAGACGAGTATGAGGGAGGCATAGAGGAGTGTGGATAATAGGTGAGTTCTTGCGATGTTGGCTTTACTGTCATTCTGAGGTACTTTTTACATCTATATAGGGTTCTGGGTTTTTTATGGACTTTATTGTCTGTGCAATGTGCATATGAATTTCATGTTGTGATCTATGATAACCCCTAGAAGTGTGGTATGTTGGACAGGTGCGATAGGGGTGTTACTAGCTGAGAATATTGTGAATGGTGGTATGGCATCTAAGGCTCTGCTGGGATAGAGTATCATTAGCTGTGTTTTATTGGAGTTAAGTGTTAGTTGAGAGTTGGCTAGCCAGGTTTCAACAGTGGTAAAGGACTCTTGTGTCAATTCCTGGAGTTGAGGGAGCGATGGGGCCGAGCCGATTAGAGTGGAGTCATCGGCGTACTGGACTAGAGAGGCGTGCTGGTTATCTTTGTGGAGTTGGTTGGTGAATATATTGAAAAGAAGAGGTCCAAGAATGGACCCTTGGGGGACACTTAGGGTAACAGGTAGGAGGGGAGATGAGGAATCTTGCCATTTTACTGCTTGTTGGTGGTTATTTATATAGTCTTAAAACCACACTAGTGTGGGGTGGATTAAGATTGGAGAGAGCAGAAAGGAGTTTGGGATGGGAGAGAGAATTGAAGGCCTTGGAGGGATCTAGGAATACAATGGATACTATGTTACCATTGTTTCGATGTTGGTTTACTGTGCTGGTAAAGCTAATAAGGGCAGTGGTAGTACTGTGACTGGGGCGGAATCTGTGCTGGGTGTTGGTTAGCAGTTTCTTAGTAAGGAGATAGGGCATTATTTGGAAATGTATACATTTTTTGAGGATTTTAGATAAGGGGGATAGAATGGCAATTGCACGGTAATTAGATAGTTTCCCAGAGTTACCTCTTTTGTGGAGTGGTATTATATGTGAAACTTTCACAGAGATGGAACACATTGTTCTGATAAAGAGTGCTTAATGAGCTTAGAGACTGGGTAATAGACAGGCTTGGCTATGATCTTTAGATATTCAGCATGTAATTTGTCAGCAGCCAGGGTTGTGGGTTTAAGCCTATTTAGGTATTTATAAATTGTGCTAGTTGGGACAAGCTGTAAGGATAAGAGGTTTTGGTCTGCTGGTATGGAAGACAGGTTTGGATGTGAAGTGGGAGAACTGTTATTGGTGAGGACTAGGATGGATTTGGCGAAGTGTTAGTTGAATTGTGTGGCAATATTATTGGTAGTGGTGTCAATATTAGGGGGTGAAGTACTGGTCTTTCCTGGTTGTAGGATTTTATTAATGGCAGCCCCAAAGTTTTGTGGATTATTTTTGCGTTTGGTTTGAATGCCTATATAGTGGTTCCTTTTGTCTGTCCTAATTTGTTTTTTTGGCTTTGTTCTTTAGTTCCTGGTATGCCTGCATATTACTTTGAGTTTTATTTTGACACCACAAGTCCCATGCTTTATCTTTTTGTTTTAGTAGTAGATGGGTATCTGTGGTCAGCCAGGGGGCAGAGTTGGATTTAGTCCTGACAGTTCTGTTGGGGGCATGATGATTTAGAATGTTTAGAAAAGTGTTATTGAAGTAGTCTATGGCACTTTTGAGGGGGGAAAATGAGACTGGTCTTCAGCTGCTTTGATTAAGTGCAGATATGAAGTCATGGGTTTTGAAATTCTCTTGGTGTCCAATTATAAAGGTGGGAAGGTGGTCACTGTGGGTGTCTGGGAGGGAGCCTGAGAGGGAGGATTGAAATGGACTGTCAGTAAGGATCAAGTCTAGGATGGACTCCTTTTTTGATACTTTATCTACCCATGTTGTGGTTCATTTATTTATTTATTTTATTTATTTTACATTTGTTGACTGGGTATGTCTTACTGAGATGAAGAGCCCTTTTTCAGCGGCGGCCCAGGGAGAAAAGCTCCTTAAATTTATACATTTAACACAAGTAATAATACATAATTTAAGAATACACAAACTTGATTTTAGTAATATGTCATTATGGAAAATAGATATTTTAGTTTAGGAGAAAAACATAATGCATTAAAGCTCTTATTGGAAATTGCAGATTAGGCAGGGTATGTACAACTGAGTGTTACTCAAAGATGTAATTAGATTAAGAGGACAGTAGAGGGGTCTGTTAAGGAAAGGACAGAGTGTGCTTGCGTCTAGCAAGAGGAAGATTACAGATTAGGTGGGGAGAATTATTCAGGGGGGGGGGTGAGTACAGTGACAACACCAGTGATGTTTAAGATACTCTTTGGTGGCTGTCCTAAATTGTCTGGGATGTGTGAGGGTCTTGTTTCAAGTGGAAGTTTATTCTAAGCAGTTGAGGGATGGTAGCTGTATATATTACATCCGAATTTGGTCTTAGGTTTACGGATATGTACTAGGTCTTAGGTAGAGTTCCGGAGAGGTCTAGTAGGAGAATAGTGGGAGATGAGGGAGGATAGGGCTGGACAGAAAGAAGGCTGGAATAGGATAGAGTGGATGATCTGTAGCTGGGAGAGGAGAAGTAGGTGGGGTAGTTCAAGCCAATTTAGGTGTTTTAGTGAGAGGTAGTGCTGGGATTTGTAGTTTTGTTGGGCAGCGACTCTAGCTTCCTGGTTGTATGTAGACTCTAGTTTTGTCAGTAGAGAGGAATTAAGTTTAGTGAGAATTTGGGAGCTATACAATAGACTGGGTAGGTGATAAGCATGGGAGAGCATAATTGTAACTTCAGTGGTGAGAAACGTTTTGTTTCTGTACAGGAGCCCTATTTTCTGGTGGGTTTTTCTGATAAAATTATTTACATGCAAGTCAAATTTGTGGTGGTCAGCGATGGTAACATCGAGGAGTTTTGTGCTGGATTCCACTTTGATGGGGGTATTATTGTATGACATTATGGAGAAGGTAGATTTGATATGGCTGACATTTTTGGGGAGAAAGAGTAACAATTTCCTTTTTTTGGGGGGTTAAGGATAAGTTGATTATTAGAGATCCAGGTTTTGACTGAGTTAAAAGATGTCTGGGCAAGTTGATAGGAGTTTTGAGGGAGAGTTGGCAATGGTGATGACTGTAGCGTCATTAGCATACTAAACTAGGGAAGACAGAGGGCAAAAAGTATATAGTAGATTTGTAAAGATATTGAAAAGTAGTGGCCTAAGAATAGATCCTTGGGGAACACCCATTTTTACAGGGAGAGGAGGGGATAGTGCAGAGTGCCATCTCACTGATTGCGACCTGTCAGTGGAGTAGTTTGAGGACCATGCAACAGTTTCAGGGGAGAAGTTATGATTAGATAGTTTATCCAGCAGGAGGGTGTGAGAGATGGTGTCGAACTCCTTTGAGAGGTCTAAGAATAGGCAAGAGATACGTTTGTGATCATCTCTAGCTAGAGAAGTTGTGTTGAGGAAGGATAGTAGGGCTGTGGTTGTGCTGTGTTTAGGTCGGAAGCCATGCTGAGTGGGTGTAAGCAGATTTTTCCTGTGTTAGGTATTGCACAATTTGTGAAAACATTTTTCTAGGACTTTAGAGAGAGTGGAGAGGCTAGCAATGGGTCTGAAATTGGTGATATCTGAGGAGGTAGCTCCTTTGTGAATAGGTAGTGTGTAGAAGTATTTCCAAATAGTAGGTACTTTTGACTCCAAGATGGAGTGATTTATAAGAATAGATACTGGAAGGGCAAGAGAGTCAGCCGCTATCTGAAGAAAATATGAGGGGATGTTATCCGCTGACACAGAGCAAGGTTTTAGCTTGGAGAGTAAAGTTTTGATATAGCTGGTGGGAACAGGTTTAAAGGAAAATATATGTGCAGAGGTAGTAGTAAGAGTATATTTGGAGGAGTTTGGAGGGTTAGAATTTGAGGAGTGACTGTTAGGGTTAAACATCTTATAGGTTTATAGGTTCATAGGTTCATACTAGGCTATCTGCCCGAGGGCATTTACAAGCCTAGCCCATAGTTTTGTGGCTTACGCCACCCCTTTAGTATGGGGAACTATACCCATTATTTTGCTGTGCCTCTGTCGAGCAGTGACACTGAGGTAATCCCTGGGGTATATCTGCGATCTCCCATCCATTGGTCAAGATTTCTCTTGAACAAGGCCAGCGAGGTGCTCTGCCTCACATATACCGGGATTTTATTCCACAGCATAGGGAGTCTTTGGGTGATGAATCTATCCCTCCAGCACGTCCTATTAATAGCCGTGTCGAGGTTTAAGTCTCCCGCCCTTGTGGCTCTGACGGATCTAGATGTTTTGAGGTGAAGCATATTCATCAAATCTGGATTTGACATGGCCTTGTATGTTAGGCAAAGGTCACCTCTGAGCAAGCGGTAAGCGACTGAATAGAGCTGGAGTTCTTTCAGTCGGGCAGCATAGGACAGATGTTTGAGACCCTTTATCCTTTTGGTGAGGAACTTTTGTGGCCTCTCCAGCTGCTGCAAGTGTCGGGTCAGATACATTCCGAATGGGGCATTGTACTCAATCATTGGTCTGATGAGTGATGAGTATAGGGATACTATGACCTCCCTTGATCTAGATGAGAATCCCTTTATGATAAGGTGGGCAATGTAGAAGGTCTTCCTAACTACTTTAGCTACATGGGTGTCGAATGACAGACTACTATCAACCTCTGTCCCCAGGTCCCTGATAACTTCTTCTGTGCTCAGTGGATTGCCACCTATTTGGTAGCTAGGGTTAACCTTGTTTTTCCCGAAGGGTATGACTATGCATTTTTTAGCATTTAACTTTAGGCCATGGCTCTGGCACCAGTTATCCGTTTCTGTGAGACCCTTCTGAAGGATATCTGTGTCAGATGTGTTTTCTACTATGGCGCCCAGTTTGCAGTCATCTGCAAACTTTGTCAGCCATAACCCTCCTGTGTTTGCTTGTACTTCGGAAAAGTAGATGCCAGACAAGAGTGGGCCCAGGACTGAGCCCTGTGGTACACCACTTGTGACAGGCTTTGAGTCTGACATGGCGCCAGCAACTCTGACCCTGTGGGTTCTGTCACTCAGCCAGTTTGCAACCCATCTTGTGATGTATGGGTTAACATTTAAGCTGATGAGTTTTTCAATGATACCCGAGTGGGGTATTGTATCGAAGGCCTTCGCCAGATCGAGGTAGGCTGTATGGACTGCCTTTCCCTCATCAATGGCTTTGGTGACTGTTTCAAAAGTCAACCAAGTTTAGAAGGCATGATCTGCCTTTGACAAAGCCAAACTGGGATGGATCCAAAGTCTGCAAATTCCTATGTCTTTATTTATGAGGTCCATTATGATCCTCTCCATGGCTTTGCAGATAAGGCTTGTCAAGCTAATGGGCCGGTAATTTCCAGGGTCGGTGGAGGCACCGCCTTTGTGAAGTGGGACCACAGTTGCAGTGCGCCACTCCCTGGGTACGTATCCAGAGGTAAGACTATGATTAAACAGCTGTCCTAGCTGTGGGTTTAATTCCTCGTTGAGTTCGTGGAGCACACAGCCGGGGACACCATCAGGTCCCATGGATGCTGTGTTTTTTGCTTTGGAGCGAGCAGTTCTCACTTGGGCGTTGGACATGTTTGGGGGGCTGCAATCGCTTGGTATAGATATCTCTCCTTTTGGGGGGTAGGCGGGGGAGAAGTTTGCACTGAACCTGTCAGCCAGTATGTTGGCAATGTCTGTAGGATCAGTAATCTTCACATCATTTTGAACTAGTTCTGAGCATATCTGGGAGTTTCCTCCCAGGTTTCTAACATAGCTAAAGAAGGCCTTATGATTGTCTTTTGAGTCTTTAGCTATTTTTCTCTCAAAATTTGCTTTGGATGATTTTATGAGAGCTCTTAGTTTTTACTTATAGTGATCAAGGGTGTCTTACCTTTTAAGGATTTTGCTCTATCTTGTAGTAGCTTCCTCCTTTTGTTGTAGAGTTTGTTTATGGCTGGGGTCCACCAGACTGGACGCTTGCCTTTGGTACAAAGAGTCTTTGTTTTGCTTGGGATTGCCTTATCCATGCAGTCCTGCAGGTGCTGGCAGAAGGCATTTGTAAGTGATTCAGCGGCTTGAGTACTGTTTTCCCGCTCGGGGCCTTAAAGGAGACCACACTAGTCTTTAGAAGTGTGAAGTTGGCTTTCGAGAAGTTCTTTACTGTGGTCTTTTTATTTCAGGTGGGGTGGGATGAGGACCTCCAGCGAGATTAGTTTGTGATCTGATCTCACCAGTGAGGGGTATACTTCGGTGTTGAACATTGTGCTCCCATGTTCATGATGATGAGATCAAGTATGTTTTCTTCTCTTGTGGGATGGTGACTAGTTGTTCCATGGCATTTGAGTTTATGAATTCCAGGAACTTTTGGGCTAGGGTGTTTGGGCTTGAGTAGTGTTCCCAGTCTATATTAGGGTAATTGAAGTCACCTAGTATGATGGTGTTTGGTGATACATTTATCCCTCTAGTGTTTTCAGGAAGGCCATGTGAGGTTCCTGAGTTTGTGAGGGTGGCCTGTAACATGCTACAATTTGCAGAGCAGTCTTGCCTATGGTTAATTGCACCTGGATGGTCTCCGATGCATCGTGCGTTGCCACCAGTCTTGAGGTGTGGGTGTCCTTGATGAATATGGATACCCCCTCCTTTCTTGGTATTGTCCGGATTTTGGGGCCGAACGCATGATAAGAGATAAAACCTGATAGTGCTGGGGTGCTCTCAGGAGCCTTGAACCAGGTTTCTGTCACTGCACAGACATCGATGTTCTCCATACTGAGAAGGGCCTCGAGTGTGTGCATTTTGAGATTTAGACTTCTGGCATTGAGCAGCATTACCCTTAGTTTTTTCCTTTTGTGTTCTAGGGTGGTAGGTTTAGAATTTGAGCCTTGCCTAAAAAAGGCACTATGGGGGTGGCAAGAGCCTTTGCCAATATCCGGAATCCCAGGGGTGACAGGTGCAAGCCGTCCCTTGCGAAGCAGCGTGGCTTGTCCAGCATGTCATCCCAGGCAGACAGACATTGGATCCCCTTTGAATGACACCAGAGTTTAAGCCAATTGTTAAATCTGATCATCTTATCTCTGTATTGTGGCATCATTCTTGGTGAAGGGTATTGATTCAATAAAATAGTTATTAAAGTTGCTGGCTGTTTCTTCAGGTGTCTTGCCTGGGCATAGATTGGCAGAACTGGGATTACTGGGGTGTATTATTTGATTTACGGCATTCCAGATTTTTTTTTTATCAGATTTTAATGCTGTTGGAGGTTGAAATAGAAGTTTTTTTGTCTTTATAGATGAGTTTTTTTTATTTGATTTCTGAGTTCTTTATACCTTTGCAAGTCTACATGGAGTTTGGTTTGTGCCCATTTCTTCCAAGTGTGATCTCTAGTTTTGATTAAGCTCCAGATAGTTTTTGATAACCATGGAGATATGTTAGATTTTATACATACTTTACAGAGAGGAGTTAGTGAGTTTAAGATGCTAAGGAAGGTAGAGTTGAATGCTTGGGCTGCTTCATCTAGTGGGCAAGGAAATTCCAGTTTACTCTAGAGAGGAGTGTATTAAAAGTTGCTGAGTGGAAGTTAGATAGTTTGTGACAAGTAATATCTGTGTGGTTTAGAAAAATGAGGAGCATATCTAAGTACTTTTATTGGGGATTGGTCACTCAGGGTGTTTGCTAATGTTTCTTGGTTGTGGTATTTAGAGGAATTTGAGACTAATTTTGATTTGGTTTTGATTAGTTGAGTGGAACCGTGTAGGTTAATGTGGTTAGAGGACCAGTTGATATTAATATCGCCTAGTGTGATTGTTTCTTGGTGAAATTTTTGGGATGTCCAGCCTAGAATGGATTCTACTGTGTTAATGTTATCATCGCGGGAGGGGGGTGTATACAGGTAGTGAACATAGTTTCTGCATTACTGAACTTGGGTTGTTTGGTGGCTAACAGTTCAATGGTCAGGTTGTTTTTGAAGAGGAGAGCAATGCCTCCACCTCTTTTGGATATTCTGTCTTGTCTAAGATAATTGTTACTAGATGGGACAAAGTCATTATTATTGTTTAGTGGTTTGAGCCAGGTCTCTGTAAGGAGGACTGTGTCGGGGGAGTAGAGGGCCAGGGTAGCATGTAGCTCTGGGATTTTGTTCAGTATGCTCCTTATGTTGAGTATAAGGAGGTCTGTTGATTTCCTGGGGGAGGTTAGAATGTTATTTGTCTGGTAGTGTGGGGGGCATAGTTTGTTGGGCCAGGGTTTGGGTGCACATCTCCACTAAGTATGATTGGAGATGTATAGTTTTTAGGCATTTGATCATAGATGTGTTATATTTTGAGGAAATGTGGTTGTTTAGTTGGTGAGGGATTACTTTGAATGTGGCAAGGACAAGATTTGAGATGTAGATATAAGGAGATATTACTGAAAAGGTTGGTTTGTCTTGCGGGTGGGTAGGGCAGGTCAGGAATTTAGTTTGAAATTTTAAGTTGCTAGTGTAGTGGTAGGAGGTTCAGTGTGAGGTGATGGTGAGGCGTATTATTAATGTAAAGGTTAGGGGTCATATTTTGCCCAGAGAAAGTGTTGCTGTATTGTTGTGAAGTTTTGGTAGGTATCTCTACAGGAGTGAGTAGGGATTTAGGTATGGCTATACTTTATGCAGGTTATGGTTAATGTGGGGGGATTAGGTGGGTGGTATTAGCCTGAAGAGATTGTACAGTTTGGGTATTGTGTGAGTGAGGTGACATGGAGTAAAGGTAGATGGCGATGTGGGTTGAAGAGAGTGAGAAGAGGAGTGGCTACATAAAAATGAGGTTGGTGTGAAAGTGAGGCTTAGGGGAGTGGCTAGTTAGGTATAAAGGTCAGGAGCCTGGGGTGGGATAGGGGAGCAGAGTGACTGAGTATAGCAATGGGCGATCAGAGTGGGAGGAGCCAAATTCCAGGTATGTGCAAGTAAAAACAATCAATTGTTCTAAGCTATTGATTTCTTAGTAGTAAATTTGTTTGTCCATTAAACTATAACACTTGTTATTGTAGATATTAGTGAGACTGCCTTGGTATGGGCAGCTGTGAGCCTAAATAAAATGTATATAGTAATAGGGCTATGGTTAAATAGAACAATGGAAAAAGTGAAACAAAATGTATTTAAGTTGGGAAGGGAGTCTATAGGGAAGATATAAAATTCAAAAGATGTCTGGTGACCAGATTAGTAAAGGGACTAGAGGAGAAGCCATAATCCAGTACCATGTGCAAGCTACTGTAATAATATTGGAGGCAGAAGAAATAGAGAAAAACTAATCCCTGCTGCTGGCTCAGGCATTTGTGTTTATCAAATTAAGGATGATCATAAATACAGCTTTCAAAATAACCTTTATGTGGTAGGACATACATATAATTATGTTTGGTTCTTCAGGGCAGCATAAACTCCTGGTATCTTTTAGGTATCACAGAGTTGGATTTTTGTGCAGCAAAAGGAGCTGTAGCAGTGTCTGGAATGCTGGGAATGCATAGCAATTTAGGGAAAGGAATAGAGCACAAGGGAAAGATAATAGTAAGAAAAAACGGGAAGAAAAACGGACAATAAGTATGTAGAAGAGCAGCATCATCCACTCAATAAACACAGGAGTATTATTTGTAGACTGTAATTTCAGTTGTAGGAATCAATATAATGCAACATTTAAGAAATATGTATTACTGCAATTTTATTTATTGACTGATATTGATGAATCAGCATGTTAAAAGAATAAACTGTAGACAGTTTCATCCTTGTCCTTATAAGCAAAGTATGACTGGATGTGAAAGTATCATTGCATATCTTATTACTCTCACCACTGTTTATGCTGTCTCTAAGTGAGAATGTCTGCACTGAAAAAGTCTTTTAATGTGCTTGTGAATGTGTGTATGTTTTCTGTGGGTGAGCGCCGTCAAAGGTCATCAGTGTGCTGGTTACTTTTATGACCTGTCATGTACGTTGCTGTTACTGAGTTTCAAATTGTACCAAAGTGTTGCTTTTGCACACTTCAGCTACTAGTGGACATTTTAAAGAAAAGCTGCTTAACTTTTTTTCTTTGTTGGGCTTGTTTCTTACAGTGCTCATTTTGGAGTTCAGCATAGATACACAGTAATGCATGAACTGTAACCCTTTATAACATTAGATTTGTCATGTTACAAAATTGCTTAGAGTCTGATAAGGCCATAAGTTTAGTATGGCTCAGAGTGTATGATGGACTGCACCATGCCTTTGGAAACATTACATTCTGGTAATGTTTCTGAGTCATGGCATGGACTCCGCTTAAGTGATTAGATATCACCATTTGTCCCCCCCCCCTTTTTCTACCCAGCTGTTAGTATTGCTGTTTTCCAGTTGCTTATTTGTAGATGTAATACAGTTACTGTAAATGGTCAGATAGTATCAAATGCTTATATCAGTGAGTTGTTGTGTTCTGGGTGAAAACTTGAATTTGTAGCTTTGACTATGATAAAATGATTGCTAGAACATTCTTTGTTTTCTTTTCCTTCCCCTCAAAGGCATGGGCTGTTTATAAAGGCAAATATCAAGAAGGAACTGACAAAGCTGATCCATCAACCTGGAAGACACGTCTTAGGTGTGCATTAAATAAAAGCACAGATTTTCAGGAAGTGCCAGAAAGGAGTCAACTGGACATTTCAGAACCATACAAAGTGTACATGATTTTACCAGAAGGAGGAAAGAAACCAGGTAAGTTTACTGTAGATCAAAGCAGAGGCTATGACTCTGTACATTTATGGGGCTATATTTAAGGTACTTTGGCCCATTTTAGGGCTCTGCCACAAATGAACCAGACACAGTTCAGTGCAACAGCAATCCACAGAACAGGTTTTGGTTAGTTATGTCTGTCTATCTAAAAATGTTCTGTGTGCATGTGTGTGTATGTGTGTCCCTGTGTGTGTGTGCATGTGTGTGTCCCTGTGTATCTTTGTGTGTGCACACTCATGTGTGTGTCTGTCTGTGGTTGTGTTTTGGAGGTTGGGGAAGCAAAATTTACTTCAAGGTTGTAGCAGATTGTGACAGATTAGATTGCTGTAACTGCTGACTTTTGGAAAAATACATTTTTGACAGTGTAGATTTCATGAAGATTGCCTTGCCAAGAGGCACAGATATTAATACATTGCCGCATGGACCATATTTAGTCTGTCTAGTTCCTTATACTGCTGACTTCAATAGTTGTGTTCCTATTTTGTAACATTTAATGATTGTCTCTTTGTAAGCATAGTTAATACAGTTGTTTAGAGCTGTCACTCACAGCTGTAAGGGGGAAGTAATTTGGGTTTAGCAGAAACATACATTTTATGTCATTCAGGGTGTGAAAGAATAATGGAATAGGGTGCTGTGGGTATGGACATGGCCCTTGCAGATGCAGACTTCCTTGAGGTGCAGAATGGATGTTTGTGTGTGTGTGTGTGTGTGTGTGTGTGTGTGTGTGTGTGTGTGTGTGTGTGTGTGTGTGTGTCTGTGTGTGGGTGCACATGCGCGTGCATGCGTGCACATGCAAGCACTCACATGTGTATGTGTGCATAGTTCCATAGGTGTTTCTTAGGTTACTGACCCCTAGGGGCCAAACCATGCTTCCCAAATGTATTTGGCAGGTTGATACTCTAGGGTTGTTTTATGGGGACTATGTAGTCTTGTGCTTGGGTGGGCAAGCATTTACAGGCTCCATCTATCTATTAGAGACATAGGCACCAGACCAGGGGTAAATTTCAGATTTCCCATTCACTAATTTAAGTTATGCTTGAACTGGGTTAGGGAAGAGCTCTGCTTGACGTAGATGAGAAGCTTGTTCCGGAGAAGGGTTAGTGTCTGACACACATACCTGTCCCTCCAGCATGTCCTGTTTATATTTTAGGTGAGGTTTAGGTCTCTAGATCAGGTAATTCTGATGCTGTTTGTTTTGTGGACGTGCAGCAGGTCCATCAGAGTGGGATCAGAGGGTGCTTTGTAGGTCAGGCATAGATCATCTCTCAGCAGCCTGTAGGATACAAAGTTCAGGGGCAGGCCTTTGAGGTGACCCACAGAGGACATGTTTATGAGGAACATTTGTGGATGTTCCAGGTTTTGCTAATGGCTGGTCAGGTACATACTGAAGGGGGCCATGTACTCATTTATTGGTGTGATGTGGGCAGAGTACCATGGAACAATGACATCCTTGGACCTAGATGCCATACCATTGCTTATACATTGTGTAACAATAAATGATTTATTTGCCACTGTAGACACCTGATGGTCAAAGCCCTGACTGCTGTCTACATGCATTCCCAAATCTCAGACCACTGGGTGTACTTTTAGGCGTATATTGCCACGATGATAGTTTCCAGGGGTAACCATCTTCCCAAGGGATACTACTATGTGTTTCTTGGCATTGAGTTTTAGCCTGTAGCTCTGGCACCAGTTATTTGCCTATGTCAGGCCTTCTTGAAGGGTGCTTATGTCACTGAGGAGAATTGTATGACTTCACCCAGTTTGCCATCATCTGTCGACTTGGTCAGCCTGGGGCCCTTGATGTTGGCTTAACCTCAGAGACACATATGGCAAAAAAGAGCAGCCCCAGAACTGAGCTGTAAGGGATTCTGCTAGTCACTGCCTCTTTGTGGAGATAGGACCCTAGACGTTAGGACACAGGAGGCTATCTGTGAGCCAGCTGGTTATCCAGCAGGTGACATAGGGGTTTATACTTAATTTTGTGAGTTTGTTTACAATGCTCAAGTAGGGTATTATGCAAGTCAGCACGTAGGCAGTAAGCACTGTTTTTCCCTTCTCCATTGCTTTGGTGACCTTCTTGAAGAAATCATCATATTGTTGTACAGGCTGAATCAAGAGAAGACCCAGAGTGTTTGAAGCGCAAGTTCAGATAAATGTGTAACCCCCAGAGAAATATTACATTAGAGAAGCATTTGGTTTACATGAGAGATCAGAAACCAGGGGAAACATTTGCAGCTTATATAACTGACCTGAGAAACAAAGCTAAAACGTGTCGGTGTGGTGAGTTGAAAATGAGCTGATAAAGGACAGGCTTTTGTATGGTATTAGTGCTGCTGCGAGAAAGATTTTATTTTGTGATGGTGATTTAAAGTTGAGCAAAGCCATAGAGATTTGTCAAATCCATGAGGTGACAGAAAAACACTTATGTATGCTTGCGAGTGACAAGAGCATGGTTTCAGTTGGCTCCAGAGCAAATGTAGATAGTATGCAACATGTGGCAAACAGAAGTAGGCCCTAGCACAGTGAAGCTACAAGGTTTCCAGGGAAGACTTGTAGCTTTCCAGCAAGTTCTAAGAGAGGAGCAAGCTCCAGCTCAGTGCGACACAAGCATGAATCAGCAAAACCCAAGTCTAACTTTTTTGTTAATTGTCAGAATTGTGGTGCAAATCATGAGTCTAAAAAAGAGAAGTGCTTAGCATTTGGTCAGCAATGCTACAAGTGTAAAAAATGGAACCACCTCCAAAAGTTTTGTAAAGCAAGTAAGCCTCACACAGTTGTAAAGAAAGATCACACAAAGAAGCAAGTTGATCAAATAGAGCCAAAGCAGGCAGCTTACTATGTGGATGGTGTATCAGTACATGATGAAAGAGTTGATACAGTAAATTATTAACAAGAAGTGAAGTTTTGTACTGTCCAGATTAGTTGAAAATCCACATATCTTAAAGTAGACACTGGGTCAAAGGCTAATGTTGTATCAGCTGACACATTTGCTAAAATGAGAACTAATGAACTCAACGTAGCCAGTAATGCAAGATTTATTGCTTATAGAGGTGAAGAAATTCAAATCGTAGGTTCAGTGATGCTTTCATGTTATTTGGCCAAGAACTGTTACAACTTGTTATTCTACGTAGTCCGAAGACCAGTGCAATCTTTATTGTGTCTCAAAGATAGTTTAAGAATGAATCTGCTTTCTTTTACTAAAGAAGTCCATCATGTAAGTGCATTTCCGAGTTCTAATTTTTCTAAAGACATTTTCTCAGAGTATGCTGATATTTTCAGTGACAAGTTAGAAACTTCCAGTTGTGTATTCCATGAAGTTAGACATTGAAGTCACTCCAGTAGTCAGACCAGCAAGAAAAGTTCTGATAGTGATGCAGGATAAAGTTAAGCCTCATTTGGATAAAATGATGCAGCAAGGTGTGATTTGTCCAGTCACAGAACCAACTGAATGGGTGTCGTCCAGTGGCGGCTGGTGACTTCAAATAAAAGGAGGCTGCAGGAGACAGCTGAATGGGTGGGGCCAATGGGAAGGGGTGCAGCCAACTAGAAAGGGGAGGAGCTATGCTCAAAACCACAAAAACTGGAACTTTAATTAAATACGCTGCCCTGGGTGCCAAACCATCATTATGAGAATACAATCAAGACAAAATGAAGTATAGAAGAAAAAAAATATTTCAATGCTGCTGCAAGACAGCTCACTTAATATCTAGATGGAAACAAAAAGGTTGTGAGGCATGAAAAAATAAATTGCTTTTTAAAATACATTACTGGAGTGCCAGTCAAAATCAAGTATAAGAAAAACAAGCAGCACTCAACTCAAACAACTTCTCCTTGCACTGCATTCTAATTATAATTTATATTCAGCTTTATTAAAGTACTAAGCAACATGCGAAAAGTAGCAATCTCTGTGATACCCCCACCCTTATCCAAAATAGACCTGCTGCCTGACAACAACTATATAACTATATACTTGTTTCATGGGGAAAACATGATCAAAGTAGAAAATGAACAGCAAACAAGAAACAAGCTCAAGATAAATTGCCTAAAGGATCACTGCACAAGTTATGGACCACGCATGATAGATTGGCATTCTGTTTAGTTTAGGGGTAAAGCCTGCAAAGATGACTGCAAGTCTCCAACAAAGGTAATGAGCTTCTTAAAATACTGTAATCCTGTCCTTTATTACAAATACTGTCATATGCATTTCAATATTCAGGGCTTATATGTTATCTAGTTATGTAAGTATTCTCTGCATGGCAACAACAAAAAGGCTTTCAATGTTTGTAATTCTTTAACAGTATGCTTATTAAAACTTACTTGTATCTTACAATCTCAGACAAGCTTACCTGATGGTCATGAAAGCATTGCTACTTAAATACAGAGCAATGGGCACTTTCTGAATAATAAGAAGCATAAATCAACAGTATAAAAATGTGACAGAAAACCAGAACATTCTGAAAATCAAGCAAGGACAGATGAAAAGCCACTGTAGTACTTGTGTCTACCTTGGATGGGGGGATAATCTGCACACTTACACTGCATAACTGGCTGTGTATCCCCTTTAATACAAGTTCTCATGTATGGGAACCAGGATAGGTTAAAAAAGAACCAACAAACATGGATGAAAGCAAACCAAACGAAAACCAAAAACCAAACAACAGGTTTGCTCGGAGAATCCAAATAAGGGTCGGAAACCAAAGGCAAGGTGCTAGATTGTACTAGCACAGTGATAGTAGACTAAATTGTAATATAACAAAGTCCACCAAAGTTTCAGTCACCAAACAGTTTATTAATGCACACACAGTAAATACGTTTTCGACTCAAAACAAATGTCTTCTTCAGAAGATGCAAAATGCAAAATGACAATCAAAAAACCATTATATATCAAGCAAAGTAACCAAATTGAGTAATTAACCAATGTAAAGGATTAATAAAAATTTTGAATAGCTCAAATGCATGAAAGTAAAACCACATGTTCCAACATAGACAATGACATAAATTTGAATTTTTAATAGATAAAAATGTAGTTAAAATCGAATAAAAATATTTAATAAAAGTTTGTTTATAAATAGGCAAATGATCAAGTTGGACAGACTTTTTGCTGATACTCTCAACTACAATGTTATAAAATCATAGTGCCAACCTGTGGATTAATCAAAAATTGCATCAGAGTTTTGCTGATCTTAACTTAAGAACAGAAGAAATAGACACCAAATCATTTAAACCAGGGGGGGTTTGTAGATTCTAAAACAATCTGCCAAAACAGCTCCCTATATTCAAGTTTGGTTTCCCACATTCCACCCTTTATTTCTTTAGGAACTGTTTCCAAGACGAAAAAATTAAAATTGGCTTGAAAGCAGTTCATAGTGTGACGATACAGAGCATTTTTGCTATTTTGCCTCCTAATTTTCTAGAAATGTTCATAAATACGACTCTTCAATTTTCTCTCCATTTTCCCAACATAAAAAGAGCTGCATTGATTGCACATAGCAATATAAACCACTCCTTGAGTGTTACAATTAGAAAAGCTGTTACTAGAAATTAGCCTGTCCCTTGCCGGAATGTATACATTGGTTTGGTTGACAATGTGTGAACATTGGGAACAGGCACCACATTTGAAGGTACCAGATCTCTGTGATGACCCACTTTTACTACCACGTACACCAAACTCAAATAACTGCTTGAAATTCAAGTCTTTCCAATAAATAAATTTCAAGGGCTGCTTTTTAAACACCTCCAAAACTGAAATTTCCACAAACCTATTCCATTCTCTTGAAATAATTTATTTTATAACCCCAGAATCTCCTGAATAGTCTAAAATATATGCTTGATCCCAGTGGTTAGTCTTGTTGTTCAAGGAGCTGTCCAAGGGGTCTAAAATGACCTGTCCCAATACTGGAGCCAATCTATCTTTCCTCCCATGAACTACTATCTCAAGTATTTCTTGCATTAGTTTTTGAGGATAGCCTCTTTCATGGAACATGTCCAAAATTTTTCCACTTTCAACATGGAAATCTTGGTCATGGGAGGTCATTCTACTGACCCTAACTAACTGTCCTTTAACCAAATTCTTTTTCTGATAGAACGGATGACCACTTTTAAAATGTAGATAGGAATTAGAAAACGTATCTTTACGATAGATTTTAGATGAAAATCCATCGTCAGTTTTACTAATGGAAATGCCCAAATAATTAAGAACTCATGAATAAAAACTATAAGTAAAATCCAAAAAACTTGTAGAACTTTTTATATAATCAAGGAATTCAAAACATTTTTCTTGAGAGTCTGTCCAAAAAATGACTATATCATCAAGAAACATCTTGTACAAACTCCAGCTGTTAGAGAAGGGACTCCGTAAAACATATAATTCCTCCCACCTAGATAAAATAATATTAGCATAGGTGGGGGCACACTTGGCCCCCATAGCCACTCCTTTGATCTGCTTAAAAAATTCACCTTGAAAAAACATAAAATTGTTATTGAGAACAGTTTCCATAAATAACAAACAATTCCTAAAATCATGCTGAGAGAATAAATTACTGTTCCTCATACTATCCTCTAACCATTGAAGCCCAATGTCATGAGGAATAGACCCGAACAGGTCCACGATGTCCAGTGTAACAAACACTAGATTAGGGGAAAGCAGGTGAGATTGAACACACCTAAGAAAATCCCATGAATCTTTCAAAACTGTTTCACCCATATAGGAAAGATTTTTCAGTTTCTCAACCACAAATTTCGCCAGTGGGATGGTAACTGAACCCACGGATGAAACAATAACTCTCAAAGGAGGATCAGTGGGGTCTTTGTGGACTTTTGGCATACCAAAAACTGAGGGAACTCTTGGATGTACATTAATCAGGAAGTTAAAAAGCTCATTAGAAATAGAACCTTCCAATAATAAATCGTTAAGTAATAGGTTGATTTTAGAATGAGCAATATTGACTTCATTAATTGGTGCTCTAGAATATTTGGTGGTGTCTTGAAGCATGTCCTTCATCTTAGATTCTTATACTATAGAATCCATGAGGACCGTCCCACCCCCTTTGTCTGGTTGCATAATTCTAATGTTACTGTTGTTCTTTAGTTCATTAAGTATCATTCTCTCCTGATATGATAAATTAGAGAAAATTTTATGTTGTGCCACTGTGTTCCTGATTTCTCTTTCTAATAAAATTTCCAATTTTTTCAACTGTGAATGCAAGGGGGGATTGATAACACTCTTTTTCTTTAAGGAATTTGAACCTTGAGAATCAAAATTGGTGCCCTGAAATATTAAAGCCAAGTTCTTCTTTCTTAAAAATAACTTTAAGTCCACTATGCTTCTGGGAATGCTGGCTTTTCTAACTGGAATAAATTTAAATCCTTTCGCAAACAACTGGAAATATTCAACATTCACATCCAAATTACTATAATTGAAAATCTTATAGCCGTATTCAAAAATATTACCATGTTTAACTATTTGTGTGTTCATATTAACTTAACTGTTCATTTGTAATTCCGTCTGGGGTGGTAAGGATAATAATGAACTGGTTTCTTGTTGCGAATCCTGTTGGATCGCCTTAAAGGGGGAGGGTGCTCTAAAGGGAAACCATCCTGGTTCTCATAAAAAACTTCTGGTCTGTTCTTTTCTAAATCTTGGTGAAAATAATCATCCCGCCTGTAACCTCTGTTAGCAGAATCTTGATTAACCACAGAGTTAAAAGGTTTAGGTTTGGGATAGGCTGTGCCATCCCTATAGTCCCTCAGGTCCTTTTCTAGTTTAGCATGTTTCCTTTTCATGTTGGAAATTCATCTTGTTTCAGTATCAGCAAAAATAGCAAAATATAATTTTTTCTCTTTTTCAACTGTAAATAAAAGATCATTAATTATATTAGTGTTGATACATTCCATTCGTTCAACCATAGTATCCATAATTATTTCATTCTCTCTAATTATGGCCCTAACTACATCCAAGCCATATTTATCAAAAATTTTATTAGGTCAGAATGAAATTCTGAACTTTCAACCACGTTGTTTGGAACTTTGTTAATTTTTAGTCCTTTGGGCACAATTTGTTTTTCCAAACATTCCCTGAGGAACAAACAGTCACAACCAAAACGTTTATATTTTTCTAAATAAAAATGTAAATCATCCAAATTCTCATGGTAGGATTTAGCCCACCTGTCCCCCTGCCTGGGACCAGCCAAGGACCCATTAAAGGAAAATTTCCTATCCAAAAATTATTTAAAATCATGTCCAGCAATAACAGGAAAAGAGTCACCTTGATTAACTTGTAAACCAACTCCCAGCTTGCTCGAAGGGTTTCCTGAAACATTGTCATGAACCACCGAGGTAGTAGAACGTAATAACCTAGGAAAGTCAGCAAAATTGTCGTTGGAACATTGAATGCATCCGTTTGAGCAACCCGGTACATTAACCGTTGATTGCAAATCCGTAGGAACGTTCTTCAGAGAAAATAATGGTTGTCCTAAAACTGTATTGTGACCGGAAGCAAGAAACATAATAGTTTGGCAAACTGGTGTCAGCAGTTCAACCAGCTGAGAAAGTTGTCCAATAACTTTCCTTAATTCACCTTTGTCACGGTTACCAGATAATTCAAGCTCGGTTTCACCCCCTGGAGCCTCTGCCATCACAAACAACAACAGGAACCAACAAAAATGGATGAAAGCAAACCAAACGAAAACCAAAAACCAAACAACAGGTTTGCTCGGAGAATCCAAATAAGGGTCGGAAACCAAAGGCAAGGTGCTAGATCGTACTAGCACAGTGATAGCAGACTAAATTGTAATATAACAAAGTCCACCAAAGTTTCAGTCACCAAACAGTTTATTAACGCACACACAGTAAATACGTTTTTGACTCAAAACAAGTGTCTTCTTCAGAAGATGCAAAATGCAAAATGACAATCAAAAAACATTATATATCAAGCAAAGTAACCAAATTGAGTAATTAACCAATGAAAAGGATTAATAAAAATTTTGAATAACTCAAATGCTTGAAAGTAAAACCACATGTTCCAACATCGACAATGACATAAATTTGAATTTTTAATAGATAAAAATGTAGTTAAAATCGAATAAAAATATTTAATAAAAGTGTGTTTATAAATAGGCAAATGATTAAGTTGAACAAACGTTTTGCTGATACTCTCAACTACAATGTTATAAAACCATTGGAATAGTGCCAACATGTGGATTAATCAAAAATTGCATCAGAGTTTTGCTGATCTTAACTTAAGAACAGAAGAAATAGACATCAAATCATTTAAACCAGGGGGTTTTGTAGATTCTAAAACAATCTGCCAAAACAGCTCCCTATATTCAAGTTTGGCTTCCCACATTCCACCCTTTATTTCTTTAGGAACTGTTTCCAAGACGAAAAGATGAAAATTGGCTTGAAAGCAGTTCATAGTGTGACGATACAGAGCATCTTTGCTATTTTGTCTCCTAATTTCGTAGAAATGTTCATAAATACGACTCTTCAATTTTCTCTCCATTTTCCCTACATAAAAAGAGCTGCATTGATTGCACATAGCAATATAAACCACTCCTTGAGTGTTACAATTAGAAAAGCTGTTACTAGAAATTAGCCTGTCCCTTTTTGGAATGTATACATTGGTTTGGTTGACAATGTGTGAACATTGGGAACAGGCACCACATTTGAAGGTACCAGATCTCTGCGATGACCCACTTTTACTACCACGTACACCAAACTCAAATAACTGCTTGAAATTCAAGTCTTTCCGATAAATAAATTTCAAGGGCTGCTTTTTAAACACCTCCAAATCTGAAATTTCCACAAATCTATTCCATTCTCTTGAAATAATTTCTTTTATAACCCCAGAATCTCCTGAATAGTCTAAAATATATGCTTGATCCCAGTGGTTAGTCTTGTTGTTCAAGGAGCTGTCCAAGGGGTCTAAAATGACCTGTCCCAATACTGGAGCAAATCTATCTTTCCTCCCATGAACTACTACCTCAAGTATTTCTTGCATTAGTTTTTGAGGATAGCCTCTTTCACAGAACATGTCCAAAATTTTTCCACTTTCAACATGGAAATCTTGGTCATGGGAGGTCATTCTACTGACCCTAACTAACTGTCCTTTAACCAAATTCTTTTTCTGATAGAACGGATGACCACTTTTAAAATGTAGATAGAAATTAGAAAATATATCTTTACGATAGATTTTAGATGAAAATCCATCGTCAGTTTTACTAATGGAAATGTCCAAATAATTAAGAACTCATGAATTAAAACTATAAGTAAAATCCAAAAAACTTGTAGAACTTTTTATATAATCTAGGAATTCAAAAAAATATTTCTTGAGAGTCTGTCCAAAAATGACTATATCGTCAAGAAACCTCTTGTACAAACTCCAGCTGTTAGAGAAGGGACTCCGTAAAACATATAATTCCTCCCACCTAGATAAAATAATATTAGCATAGGTGGGGGCACACTTGGCCCCCATAGCCACTCCTTTGATCTGCTTAAAAAATTCACATTGAAAAAACATAAAATTGTTATTGAGAACAGTTTCCATAAATAACAAACAGTTCCTAAAATCATCCTGAGAGAATAAATTATTGTTCCTCATACTATCCTCTAACCATTGAAGCCCAATGTCATGAGGAATAGACCTGAACAGGTCAACGATGTCCAGTGTAACAAACACTAGATTAGGGGAAAGCAGGTGAGATTGAACACACCTAAGAAAATCCCATGAATATTTCAAAACTGTTTCACCCATATAGGAAAGTTTTTTCAGTTTCTCATCCACAAATTTCGCCAGTGGGGTGGTAACTGAACCCATGGATGAAACAATAACTCTCAAAGGAGGATCATTGGGGTCTTTGTGGACTTTTGGTATACCAAAAACTGAGGGAACTCTCGGATGTACATTAATCAGGAAGTTAAAAAGCTCCTTAGTAATAGAACCTTCCAATAATAAATCGTTAAGTAATAGGTTGATTTTAGAATGAGCAATATTGACTTCGTTAATGGATGCTCTAGAATATTTGGTGGTGTCTTGAAGCATGTCCTTCATCTTAGATTCGTATACTATAGACTCCATGAGGACCGTCCCACCCCCTTTGTCTGGTTGCATAATTCTAATGTTACTGTTGTTCTTTAGTTCATTAAGTATCATTCTCTCCTGATATGATAAATTAGAGAAAATTTTATGTTGTGCCACTGTGTTCCTGATTTCTCTTTCTAATAAAATTTCCAAATTTTTCAACTGTGAATGTAAGGGGGGATTGATAACACTCTTTTTCTTTAAGGAATTTGAACCTTGAGAATCAAAATTGGTGCCCTGAAATATTAAAGCCAAGTTCTTCTTCCTTAAAAATAACTTTAAGTCCACTATGCGTCTGGGAATGCTGGCTTTTCTAACTGGAATAGATTTAAATCCTTTCGCAAACAACTGGAAATATTCAACATTCACATCCAAATTACTATAATTGAAAATCTTATAGTCGTTGTATTCAAAAATATTACCATGTTTAACTATTTGTGTGTTCGTATTAACATAACTGTTCATTTGTAATTCCGTCTGGGGTGGTAAGGATAATAATGAACTGGTTTCTTGTTGTGAATCCTGTCAGATTGCCTTAAAGGGGGAGGGTGCTCTAAAGGGAAACCGTCCTGGTTCTCATAAAAAACTTCTGGTCTGTTCTGTTCTAGATCTTGATGAAAATAATCATCCCACCTGTAACCTCTGTTAGCAGAATCTTGATTAACCACAGAGTTAAAAGGTTTAGGTTTGGGATAGGCTGTGCCATCCCTATAGTCCCTCAGGTCCCTTTCTAGTTTAGCATGTTTCCTTTTCATGTTGGAAATACATCTTGTTTCAATATCAGCAAAAATAGCAAAATATAATTTTTTCTCTCTTTCAACTGTAAATAAAAGATCATTAATTATATTAGTGTTGATACATTCCATTCGTTCAACCATAGTTTCTCTAATTCTTTCATTCTCTCTAATTATGGCCCTAACTACATCCAAGCCATATTTATCAAAAATTGTTATTAGGTCAGAATGAAATTCTGAACCTTCAACCACATTGTTTGGAAATTTGTTAATTCTTAGTCCTTTCGGCACAATTTGTTTTTCCAAACATTCCCTGAGGAACAAACAGTCACAAACAAAACGCTTATGTTTTTCTAAATAAAAATGTAAATCATCCAAATTCTCATGGTAGGATTTAGCCCACCTGTCCCCCTGCCTGGGACCAGCCAAGGACCCATTAAAGGAAAATTTCCTATCCAAAAATGATTTAAAATCATGTCCAGCAATAACAGGAAAAGAGTCACCTTGATTAACTTGTAAACCAACTCCCAGCTTGCTCGAAGGGTGCCCTGAAACATTGTCATGAACCACCGAGGTAGTAGAACGTAATAACCAAGGAAAGTCAGCAAAATCATCGTTGGAACATTGAGTGTGTCCATTTGAGCAACCCGGTACATTAACCGTTGATTGCGAATCCGTAGGAATGTTGTTCAGAGAAAATAACGGTTGTCCTAAAACTGTATTGTGACCGGAAGCAAGAAACATAATAGTTTGACAAACTGGAGTCAGCAGTTCAACCAGCTGAGAAAGTTGTCCAATAACTTTCCTTAATTCACCTTTGTCACGGTTACCAGATAATTCAAGCTCGGTTTCACCACCTGGAGCCTCTGCCATCACAAACAACAACAGGAACCAACAAAAATGGATGAAAGCAAACCAAACGAAAACCAAAAACCAAACAACAGGTTTGCTCGGAAAATCCAAATAAGGGTTGGAAACCTAAGGCAAGGTGCTAGATCGTACTAGCACAGTGATAGCAGACTAAATTGTAATATAACAAAGTCCACCAAAGTTTCAGTCACCAAACAGTTTATTAACGCACACACAGTAAATACTTTTTCGACTCAAAACAAGTGTCTTCTTCATAAGATGCAAAATGCAAAATGACAATCAAAATAGCATTATATATCAAGCAAAGTAACCAAATTGAGTAATTAACCAATGAAAAGGATTAATAAAAATTTTGAATAACTCAAATGCTTGAAAGTAAAACCACATGTTCCTACATCAACAATGACATAAATTTGAATTTTTAATAGATAAAAATGTAGTTAAAATCGAATAAAAATATTTAATAAAAGTGTGTTTATAAATAGGCAAATGATTAAGTTGAACAAACTTTTTGCTGATACTCTCAACTACAATGTTATAAAACCATTGGAATATTGCCAACCTGTGGATTAATCAAAAATTGCATCAGAGTTCTGCTGATCTTAACTTAAGAACAGAAGAAATAGACACCAAATCATTTAAACCAGGGGGGTTTGTAGATTCTAAAACAATCTGCCAAAACAGCTCCCTATATTCAAGTTTGGCTTCCCACATTCCAAGCTTTATTTCTTTAGGAACTGTTTCCAAGACGAAAAAATGAAAATTGGCTAGAAAGAAAACCTATCAAAACTGTAGAAAAGTTCTGAGCACATCTGAGCACACCTGATCAGGTTAAGCTAAGTATATCAGGCACATGCAATAATTGCACACACACACACACACACACATACACACACACACACGCGCACACACACACACACACACACACACACACACACACACACACACACACACACACACACACACACACACACACACACACACACACACACACACACACACACACACACACACACACACACACACACACACACACTGCATTCATACCGGACAGGTGATGACCGGACAGGTGATCTGCTGTGAATGCCCCTAACCAGGAA
Organism: Protopterus annectens; assembly: GCF_019279795.1. NCBI lineage: Eukaryota > Metazoa > Chordata > Ceratodontiformes > Protopteridae > Protopterus > Protopterus annectens. Next base: position 1,287,948,905 of record NC_056746.1, on the reverse strand, counting down.
AAGCTGAACGAAGAAAAAGAATTGTCTCTACCAAATTTTTATTATCTTACATAACTCATTTTAATATTTTATACATATTTAAGGAAGCTGCATATACAATTGGGTTTATCAATCCCAGCCCCTCTTCTTTCATATATAAAATTCCTCTCTTTACAGGGTTCAGTCTTGACCCTCAGATAAATGAAAATTTTATCATCATAATTTCTTTTTCACACCTCACTGGTATTATGTAAATGTTTACAACATAGGTTATTTTACCCATTAATATAGTGTTTATCAAATGTGCTTTCTTTCTGTATGAAAATCTATATGTTTTCCAGAAAAAAATCAGTTAATAACTTTGTCCCATTGCTGATGTTTATATTCACTTGTACCAAATACTATACCCAATATATCTATACACTTTTCATTATATCCTACACTTCCTATTATACCTTCATAAACAAATCCTCTACTTTTGTCCTTATTTATATTTAAATGAATTTTCTTCAATATTATACTTAATTTGTCATTTATTTCTTTTATCCATAATTTAATTTTAACAATTATTACAATGTTCTCAGTCTAAGTATGTATTATCGGTATTTGTACCTTCTTCATCATTTTATATCCTCCGTTACTTGTCATTTTATTTATTTCCATAACTACTATATTCATGACTAATGAAAATATCACACTGCTGGCTGGACATCCTAGTTTTATTCCAGGCTCTATTTTCATATCTTCCCCAGTCCAACCATTTTTGTTTAATTTCGCCTACTTTTTTTAAATATATTGATTTAATAATTTGTAATATTTTATCACTTATGTTATATGCCTGCAAAATTCTCCATAATGCTTCATATTGGATATTATCCTATGCTTTACTTACTTTACCTATCATAACCTTTACTTCTACATTTTTATTAATTATGTCATCAATTACTTCTCTCATTAACCACAACAAATTCTAACTTCCCTTTCCCTTTCTTCCAAACAAATTTTGATTATATAACTTTTCCATTTTACATTGTACTCTTTAACTATTATTCTCATAAAAATGTTCTAGTCCATATTATTTAATGTTATAGGTCTTCAATTTTATCTCACCTTTATTTCCTTTCTTAAACATGAATTTTAAAACTGCCGTACAAATTTCCTTGTATTCAATCTCTGTTTCCATCCATTCATTCATAACTTAGGCCTTAAACACATGTCCTACATGGAGAGACTCAAAAAACTTCAGTTGTTCTCAGTCTCTTATCGCTTACTTAGAGGTGATCTCTGCTTGACTTACAAAGCCATGTCTGACCCAGCCGTACTTGAAATGCTACACCTAAAGAAATCCCAGTCCCCCCACACCACATGCTCCAGAGATCACAACCTCATTACCACAGTTAACATAACATGCTAGAGAGACAGGTTCATCTCCGAAAGACTACCCATACTATGGAAAAAGCTTCCCATTCATGTCAATCAGAACACCTCGCTGGTCCCAGTGGGATGGGTAACAGAAAGTTCACTCCAGGGATCATTCCAGTTGCCCTATTGGATAGTGGCACTGTGAACTAACATCAGGTCGCACGGCGCCTGGGCAAATTTATTTGGGCTAGGCTTGTAAAGACTCCAGGGCCATTAGCCTAGTACATACCTATGAATCTATGAACTTGTATAAATACCATTTTTTTGCCAGTCTTCCATTTCTTTATACATATTATATTCAGTCCTGTCTAATTCTGTGGCTGAATATATGGTAATATCTTCATAATCTCATTCAACTCATTTATATTTATTTTTTTCTCCAAATATTCATTGTCTTTATTAAATCTCTCCCATTATAGGTTTGTTATATGCACACTTCTCTTTTCCAATATAAATGTAGTACATAACTCTTAATTATTTCAAATATTCCTTCTTGCTTCTTAACTTGTTTCCCTTCTTTATTTTTTTAATTCTCTTATTTTTCTTTCATTCATTATTTTATATAAATATGATGCTACTACCTCTTTTTACCTTGTAAGCAATATTTTTGCTTGTATAACAAATTATTAATTTTTTCTTGATTTTATTTCTCTCTCCTTTTCATATACTAGCCTATCCTTTCATACTAAACCATTAAAAGTTCTTTACTTAATACTCTGTATTCCTTTTTTTCTATTTTTCTCTTCTCTTTTACACATTCTAAAATACTTTTCTATATTTTTCTTTAAATTACATCCACCAAATAGTCCAATTTTCATAGAAAGGTCTCATGCTAATATGTTGTTTCCATAATTCTCTCTCATATATCTATTTTTTCATTAATTCTTTTTATTCTTTTTCCTATTGTAATATAGTCCTCATTTTCATAAATTGTTATCCAAATAGCCGCATGATCAGAAAATCCAGTGCATTTTATTCCTTTTTGAGTAATTTTTAGACTTTCTGATATTAAGAAGTAATCACTTTCTGTCTTAATTTCAATCCTTTTGTAGGTCCACTGTTTATTCTCCCATATTTTAAATTGTCCACTCCTCATCCTTTCTGTAACTATTTTAACATCACAGTCCTTCTTTATATCCCTTAAGTTACAATTAAAATCCCCTGCTATTATTATATCCATATTCATACAAGGTTTATTATCATTTTATTGAAGTGGACGTGGTCAAATCCACTTTGTGCAAAGTCTGAAACACGAATGTTGAAAATGTTAAACTCTGATATGACCAAAGTACAAATATTTCCCCTATCCAGACCCATGTTAATGCTTGTTCCTAGGTCGAATTTGGAATGTATTGTGGCTATATTGGAATTTGGCAGTATGACTTTTTGCAGACGTGTGTCAATTATACAACCATTTGACCAAGTCCACTTAAATAAAATGATAGTAAATCTTCACACAAGCATAATTAAATATGCTTTTAAACATTGTTTCTCTCTTTTTTGTCACATATGCAAATAAGGCTATAACCCTATATACATGTTTTTCCATCACAAATCGACTATAGTTATTCTCCCTAGTTCTATTATTGTTATATCTAATATCTTTATATTCTCTTTACACAATATAGATATACCTGAACACGTTTCTTTACCTATATTCCAAATAACAGTACCATTCCAGGGTCTTTCTGTTTGCCCCCTTTCCTCTTCCGTTAACAGTCTAATGCCTTCTAATACTATTATGTGAGCATCTACAGGTGCACAACAATATATAATAATAATTCTCCTCTTAATGCAGATACATATAGAGGAGATATGCTCTAGAGAGGAGGGAAATGAAGGTCAGCAGGACTTAGACAGAATATATGTGTGTGAATGAGAGGGAGGATAAAGGAATGGTGAGGATACAGGGAGTAGAGTTGGTAAAGGTGGATGAGTTTAAATACTTGGGATCAACAGTCCAGGGTAATGGTGAGTGTGGAAGAGAGGTAAAGAAGAGAGTGCAGGCAGGATGGAGTGGGTGCAGAAGAGTGTCAGGAGTGAATTGTGACAGACAAGTACCAGTAAGAGTGAAAGGGAAGGTCTACAAGAGGTTAGTGAGACCAGCTATATATTATATGGGTTGGAGACAGTGGCATTGGCAAAAAAGCAGGAGTCAGAGCTGGATGTGGCAGAGTTAAAGATTTGCACTGGGTGTGATGAGGGTGGACAGGATTAGGAATAAGTATATTAGAGGGTCAGCCAAGGTTGGATGGTTTGGAGGCAAAGCAAGAAAGGTGAGATTACATTGGTTTGGACAAGCGCTTAGGAGGGATGCTCGGTATATTGGGAAAAGGATGCTAAGAATGAAGCTACCAGGTAAGAGGTAAAGAGGAAGGCCTAAGTTAAGGTTTATGGATGTGGTGAGAGAGGACATGCAGGTGACTGGTGTGGCAGAGAAAGATGCAGATGACAGGAAGAAATGGAAACAGATGATCCACTGTGGCAACCCCTAACGGGAACACCAAAAGAAAAAGAATTCTCCTCTTAATATTTTTTCATACTGTTCACATTTAAAGCTAAAATTTTCAGCTTTATAGAACAGTTGTATAAAATATATTTTTATCCCTTACCTTTCTTGTTTTCTCTTACCATTATATTTTTAAACTTTCCTTTTCTCTCCCTAACACTCTTTCTTATTGAAGTTTTCTTACGTTTTACTATATGCCACAGTCTCTTCTTCACTTGTTTTATCTGTTTCTTTTTCTTTATCTTTCCCTTTAACTTTAAAAGCAACTTCTACATTTTTCGGTTGCATTCTAGCTTCCTGTACAACATGCTCTTCTATCTCTCTTTCTAGTATAACTTCATTTACAGTTTCTTTTTTTATTTTCATGTTCTTGTGTCTCTATCTCACATTCTAACCATGAATGTATTGTATTGCCACATTGTTTGCACTTTAATTTACATTTCTTTGCATTATGACATGTCTGACCACATAAATAACATTTTGACGCATTCATTAATTAAGTGATCATTCTTTCCACAAAAAAAAGTTTTAGATTGTCCTTTATATTTCACAAAACCTCTATTACCATGAACATTAGCAATACTAGATATATGTATCACATTGTCATTTTCCATTTTTAAAATTACTCCACATTCCCATCCCCAGTCCATAGTTCTCTTTCATGATATATTTTAGTAGTGTCCATCACTTGTTTGCATATTGTCAGCAAATGTTCTTTCAGTTCTTTTACTTCCACTTCGAGTTCTAAACTGAATCAAAACTGTTTTTTTTTTGTTTGTGTAAAAAAAGGTAGAACAACATATTCTGACTATGGAAAGTCTTTTTCTTTTCTTCATAAATCCCCCAAAAATTTCGAAAGCCTGGCCAGTTTAAAATATCAAGTGTCAAAATGTTTCTTTGTTAATAAAGCTGCTCTTCAGCTTTAACACCCGGCAGTAATATAACATTGTCCCATACCTCATATCTGTCCAAAGCTTCTTCTTTTTACTGTTAACCTGAACAGCAAATTTCTTCTTTGTTTCTTTTATTCACATCTCCTCTTTGGCTGCTTCTCCCACTGTTTCAGATAAGTCCTTTTCTCTGGAACCTTCTCTGGCACATCTTCTTTTTCTATTTTTCTCCATAATCTCACTCCAAGATACTGCAGTTCCACTTTCTGGCTCACTGTGGTTTGTCATGCATTTTTCTGTTTCTGTTGATTCAAACACATTTTTTTCTGGAAATTTTTCTCCAAATCCATTTCCATCTCTACATTCACCTCTGTTTCCTTCTCTGCCTCATCTCCATTTGAAAACACTGCTTTCTCAGCTCCCAAATCATTTGTAAACATTTCTGGTAGTGATTCTACCATTTCTCCTTTATTTTTCATACTTTTCAGCACCATTTCACTTTGGCTTATAGCCTCCATGTTTTTTCCCTGTTTCTCCAGGCTGCCTCTGCATCTAGACTGGAAACAGGAAGTCACTTGTGTCTCACACAAACTCTTCCCCCAGTACCAAGAGTAGGGGAAGTTCCCTGATGTCATGGCCAAATTTCCTCTAGTCTTAGAAATATCACCTTGGGTCTTCCTTCCAAAAAAGGTTTCTAACCTAATGAGACTAACATGGTCAACGAAGGACAATAGATAATCTAAAAAATGCACTTTTCTCATTGGAAGTTGGCCAAAGACATATTCTCACTGTCTTTGTCATCCATTTGTCATTACTAATGCTGAGGAGCCTCACTATTGAGTAACTTTTACATTTCTGAGACTGACCACTGCCATTTCATCAGGCTGATGCTGGAAGTACTAGAAGAGAGGCAGATTGACAAACAGTATAGGGCTATGATAAAAATGTCCATGAGATTGGTGTGCCAGAGAAAGAAAAGAGTACAGATTGTATAACATTCCTGAAGGACAAATTTGCAGCATGGACTATCTTGCATACAAAACAGTTAAACCTGAATGAGTTGATAAAGTCTTTAGGTCAGTCCAGTGTTGACAGTCTAGTATCCTTGACATACAATGTTGGGCTTTGAGACTTTTCCCTAGAAGGACCAAATTCTTTCCATGCTGTGGAAACTGGGAAAGCTTTGGAATATAGTTGACAGAACATTTTTTTTACATGCTTGTCAGTCCCAACCTGATGAAAACTAAGCCTAGTTATTTTCTTTTTTTGCCAGCTATTCAAAACTGTAAAGCAACGTTGATGCTTTTTAAGGTGTTTTTTTCTTTTAGCGAAAAATATTTTTAAGAATCACAAGAAGCTTTAAACTGCATGTGGGAAAACGGGCTGAAGGAGATGAATGCTGGTATTGTGCATATAAGTGAGGAAGGGAATGGTTATCCAATGTCTCTAGACAATGACTGTGATGTAGCCTGTGAGCAGCAAAGTGTTAGACTACAAAGTAGGTGGGCCACAAAAGCACAGTTTCCAGTCTTCAAACTTAGAATGCACCAAAGAGAGAGATAGAAGCCGTAGCATCAGAAAAATTACTAAAAAAATAAAAGAGTTGACATTTATCAGCTGGGATGAATGTTAGGTTTCTTGTTTGTTTACTTTGCATACAGTGAAGCAATGTTAGATATGTTTTTACTTATGTATTCAGTTGTTATATAGAACATGTGTAAGTTTCATGAGTAATGTTGGTGGAGGTAGCCTAAATGAAAATTAAGGTTAGATGTTTAAAGATTTGCTTTTAAGGTCATGTATTGGGATGTACATGATGGGGAGATTTGAAAATGTTGATGGTGAATGATTGTGCATTTGGTTCCTCTTATACCTTGATTGGGAAGGGTTGAAGTGGCAAATAAACTAATAAATGATTGTTGTACATAATTGGTGGCTCACCTGAATAGTTTTGAGCGGTCAGACACTCATGGAACCTTTTGTATGCTGTTGAGACTATAAGCACAATTCACAAGGAAACACTCATTTTTAGTTTCTCACTGGGCATACCAGGTGTCTATAGTTTCCTTTTAGCACCATATGGAAAGTTCAGAACTGAGTGCAATGTTAAATATTGACAAAGTTTGATATTATGCTGATTATGTCTGCTCACAAGTCAACACTGGGGTATTACCTCAGTTGATACATTTATATCAAAAGAGGAATTTGGTCTCTCTGGCTCTGTTAGGTTTTGTGAAATTTTAAAATGTAAGGTTAACATCATGTCCCATTATTCTTTGTAGTAAAACACAGCTTGTGAAGCTGTAGAGAGAGTCACAATCACATACGTCAGGTTTTAGTAACACTTATTGGAAGAGGAATTGAAATTCCTGTGTGAATTAAAACAATTACAAGTCCCATAGCAATCTAGATAGTCATTTTCGTATTGGGTGGAATTGCTAAGAAGAAAGCATTATAACGTTTAGATGACTATCTGTTAATGAATGCTTTATAATCAAAGGCCCTTGTAATCACAAAATGAGTTATTGTATCCATGAAATATGGGTTACAGTTTGTAGCTATCAGAATATGTTCCTAAATATTTGAACAAGTTGTTGTTGTGTCTTTCGTGTCTAGGGGTCCCCACAGCGGAACTACGGTCTGCTAATGATTGGCAGTTGATTTTTACGTGCCGAGTTGCCAGCCCTGATGTACAGCCTTCAACGAAGGTACGCCCATTCACGCATGTCTCCATGCAGAAGACGCTCTAGCTGAAAATCGAACCGGACAGCTTCTTACTGTGAGGCGACAACGCTACCGCAATATTTGAACAAGTAATCATGATTATTCTAGATGGTTTAGGAATTATGTCATTAATTGGATTATGTTGCTGCACTGAAGAATTTTCTAGTCTATTGCAACAATTATTTCTATGATACGGTTAAATTAGAAGGAGTGATTAGAGGACAGAAAATGATAACTGGTGATTTTTGCTATCTGTGCACTGGGTAAAGAGGATCAGATATGGTAGGGAACAAGTGATAGTTCTGAAGGAATTAGCCATCTAAAATGAGGGTGCCAGTAGCAAGCAGCATAGCACTATAACTTTGGTTTCAGATTTTATATGAATTTGATTACATGGATTGTTAATGGGTGATCAATCCAAGAAGGAAAAGTAGAATATGGTGTGAATACGTTAATCAGTCCAAATAAGAAATTTAGAATATGGTGACATTTGTAATAGTAGCATCCTTGGATTATTTCAGTACTGGGGAAACATCTCAATGACATGGAGAATAATCTGGTTTTAAGAATAACTGGCTGAGGGGAATGACATCATCCTTTCACAGTGCTATACACAGGAAAATAGACTCTTGCTGTCAAGATTATACCCTCTTCCAGTTGTGTATACCTTGACAAATGAAAATGATTGGTAACCATTTGATATGTTGGGACCTGCTAGAATGACTCCTGAAACATAGAGACTGAATTGCTGAATAATTGGATTTAGATATACTAAGTCCAACGTGCCATTTTTAAAAATATTCCCTTTTATCTGAGGTATGGTAATCTCAATGTTGGTTTATATAAGTTAGGGGCTGTAGGGGTCTTGTTCACCCTGCAAAAAGTAGTTTTAAGGAGAAGAGCAATTTTTGAGATTCGCTCTTCTCCGGGCTTTCTGTCTTTTTCTTTTGGGCTTTTCAGCACTTGACTTTCAAGTGATGACATTTAAATAGGGACCCAAATGACTGCTGTGTGGGTATTTAAGTGCTTTACAAACTGAGTAAATATGACCATTTGTGTGTGTATCTACTACTAGGAATGTTGGTCAAGGGTTTTTAAAGAGGTAATCTAGAAGTTATCCTACTTTAAAATGGTGTCACAGTTTATATTGAGGATAGAATACGTGTTGAAGCAAACTGTGAGGACTTTAAAACAGTTAATGAGTTACTGCCAGTATCAGATATTATGATTAGTGTTCCAGAACAATGGAGTTTGAGACTATGCAAAGAAAGAAAGACTAGACTAAAACACTGGGAGTGGATGAGACAGGATAATGAGTAAAGTACTGAAGATAAAACAAAAAGAAGTTTGATAACTGGGACTTGAAATGAGTGTAAACACCGCAATAACTGGGCATGTTGAAATGAGTGTAAGCACAACAGTAACGGGCCACAGAACATGCCACCAACATTATTATTTTTAGTGATGGCAAGGGGTGTCTAGTCTAGGGTGACTGAGAGGTGGAACCTGGGCTGATGTGGAGTTTGTCAGTGCATAAAAACAGCTGAACACAGCTGTAACCTGATATGTAAGCAATCATATATCTGAAGAGAAAATATGGTGTGTGTGTGTGTGTGTGTGTGTGTGTGTCTGTGTGTGTGTGTGTGTGTGTGTGTGTGTGTGTGTGTGTGTGTGTGTGTGTGTGCACGCATGTGAGGAAGTGAGAGAAACAAACTGAACTGAAATACATTACAGTAGGTGGAACTTATTTTATTGGAGCTGCAGACAGTAAGAAGCTGGTTAGTCTATGAAGAAGGGGTAGAACATAACTGTCAGAAGGTGGTTAATTAGGGTTTAGAGCCTATATGTGACATACATACTTTAAACAAAACTTCAATAACAGTTGGCTGAAACAGTACAAGTAGCATGCTTAAAACAGGACTCACCACTGCAAGTAAGCTATTTTATTACCAAATAAATAAAAACAATAATCACTTTCATTTGATAATAATCAAACTTCATCAAAGTTTAAAATACCATTCTTTCCCTATATTTACCCATTTCAAAGGAAATTGCATAAATACAAAGTAACCAATACAGTCAAGAGAGTCTAAATAATTTGAATAAATAAAACAATTTAATTAATTTGAACAGTAAAAGCATAGCAACTGACAAATGCTAATTGACTTTGTTATGAATAGGTCCACACGATAAATACTACCTATAAAGGATTTTCAATTTTAAGAACCTTGCAACTGAAATCATATCATTAAGGCCCAGAGGAGCAGTGGCATTTAAAAATATCTGCCACCACATCTCCCTTTGCTCAAGCAACACTTTCCAAGGACCACCTCTTGGATTCGTAGGTACCTGTTCCAAAACTGCAAACTTAAATTTGTGATCGGAATAAAGACTAATATGTTTATATAAAGCATTAGTTGCTTTCTTCTTAGAAATTTCTTATACATGTTCATAAATCCTTTGAAATAATTTCCGCTCAGCTTTGCTGACATAAAAAGCATTGCATTGCATACAATTAGTGATATGAACAATCCCTTGTGAGTGACAACTGAAACGAGCTGGAATAGGATAGGGATATACATATTAACAACTTGCACCCCAGTAACACTGTTCACATACTTGTACTGATGGCACATACCACACCTCGCCATCTTACCTACATTCTTGGTGGTTCCAGGTTTCTCATAAATATTCTTAAAATGCAAGCCCCTTCTATACACAATATTAGGGCTCTCGCCCAGGCACTCCCCAATATCTTGGTCGGCCATTATCAAGTTCCAATTTTTAATCAAAATATCCAAAACCACAGCACTATTCAGCACTATTCATGCCATACATGGTAATGAAAGGGCAACAAATGTTGCTTTTAGTTTTGATCAACTGATCAGTGTGAGGCAATGAGTGGGTATTAATATCCTTACCCAAATTAACTACAAACTCACCATGTCCATTGTAGACCCGAGTTGCAGTTTGTCCATTATCTCCTCGTAACAAGGGTGCATAAAACCCTGATTGTCATTTTTCCATAACCTCCTTTTGTATCTTAGAAATAAAATCTAATGGATACCCTCTATTTAAAACATCTGTTGAAGATAGTTACAGTCCATTACAAAGTCGTAATTGTCAGACACCATACATGTGGCTCTCACCATCTGCCCCTTAACAAATGCACATTTAACATGATTTGGATGATAACTAGAATAATGTAGGAAACTATTAGAGTATGTCAATTTGCTATAAATAGTGGATTTTATCCCATTGTTACTAAAATATTTAACCAAATGGACATCCAAATAAGCAGTGGACTGGAAATCAACAGTATAAGTACACTCTAAGAATGACGTAGTACTGTTGATGTAATCGATAAACAATGGAATAGACTCTTCTGAACCAGACAAAGCGACAAATAAATCATCCATATAATGAATACACATAGAAATAAAAGAATAATAAGGACTGGAAAAATAAAAAAAACAGTATTCCCAATATGCCACGATGATATTGGCATAAAGGGGGAAACAGGCAGCACCCATAACAACTCCCCTTAATTGCTTAAAAAGTTGCCCTTAAAAATAAATATAATTTAGTCAAAACTAGCTCCAACAACTGGTTAAAAACATTTACTTTATCCTGATTGTAGTGCAAATTCTCAAACAAAAATTCAGAAAACCACTGTAAACCTATATAATGTTGGATATAACTAAATAAGTCTTTTACATCAGTGGTAATAAAAATACCATCATTGAATGGAATCAGCCAGTTACATAAAGTCAAAAATTGCCAGGAATCATGGGATATATGAGGGATATTAAGAACATCTTGTTTTAACTGAGAATCAGTGTAACGTGCAATGTAACTAGTCTTTGATCTTAATGATATGATTTCAGTTGTGAGTTTCTTAAAACTGAAAATCCTTGATAGGTAGTATTTATTGTGTGTACCTATTCGTAACTATGTCAATTAACATTTGTCAGTTGCTGTGCTTTTATTGTTCAAATTATTTAAATTGTTTTATTTATTCAAATTATTTCAACTCTCTTGACTGTATCAGTCACTTTGTATTTACGTAATTTCCTTTGAGTTGGGTATATATAGGGAAAGAATGGTATTTTAAACTTTAATGAAGTTTGATTATTATCAAATTAAAGTTTTTATTGTTTTTATATATTTGGTAATAAAATAGTTTATTTGCAGTGGCAAGTCCTGTTTCAAGTTCGTTATTTGTACTATTTTGGCTGACCGTTATTGAAGTTTTATTTAACATTTTTATTTCTCTGTGTATGCTCAGTTGACATACATACTTCTCATTTAAAAAAATAAACATTTTTTTTTTTTATTTTTAGACAGTTTTTAGAAGTGTTTCACAGTCAAAGGAAGAATAGTCTTTCAAAAAGGGCTTATTCTAGGGGGATAATTTTTGTATGAAAGGAGCCATGGCTACTATTTTGTGTTACTTCCTGAAAGAAATGAAGATATAAGCCATGTTTGGCTTTCATAATTATCTTTTTACTAATTAAAGTTGTACAGCATATCTACTATAGTTTTTTTTTTTTTTCATTTGAATCAAACAACCTGAAAATGTTGATTGGATTCAGTTTACGAAAAAGTTGTCCTAGAGATGTGCAGAACAGCAGTCATGGTACCCTTGCATAAAAGTGGTCCCACTATTGTCCCTGGAAATGACAGGCCTGTTGGAATGACAGTAATTTGCAGTACTATGGAACTGTTAGCAGCTGTTACATTTCATTTGCTGCTAAAAGCACACAGTAACTGTAGTTTATAACTGAATATCCATATGTCTGAAAAACCTTACTAAAAAATGGGAAGATGTTTACCAAATACCGTAGGGCATTTTTCATGTAAATGTGTTCTTTCATTAATTTCTCAAATATTCTTATTGTTCTTTATAAATATAGAAAAAAGAACGTACTTGATTTCTCATAAACATGTTTCAACATCTTTTCCATTGTTTGTGTAAAATTAAAAACAACCTTTTTGTTTTTAGGCTCAGAATATTTTAATATATTAACTATATTCACTATTTACATTTTGTGTGTATGACCAAATCATAAAAGTGAGTTTCTTAATTTTCTTTTGGGTGCAGATGCCAGTTATATCTAAGATATCGACAGAAGGAAAATAAAGTAAAATTCTAATCACTGCTGATTTAATCTTGTACTACAAAAGTGACAGCTGTCTCTAACAAAAGAACTTTAGTTCATTGATTTTATTACATCAGTCTGTTCTGGAAAGATTAGAAAAACTGGAAAAACATCAAATAAAGGCCACTTCCAGTGAAATTATGTCATCTGTTAAGTTGAAAAATTATTTAACATCAAAAACTGATGCATTTAATACATGGCTATGACAACTGTATCTTATATATAATATTGAGTTAATTACTAATTGGAAAGACTTTATTTATTATAACCAAATGTATTCTAAAAATAGTTTGCATTAAGCTACTGTGGGTCTGGCTATTTAAGTGGTAAAATGTTTGACAAATTATAATCTTTCTTATGAGGTAGTCTCAAAGAAAATAAGGAAGCTGTAGAGTTAATAAAATGTAAGAGGTTAATTCTGCAATTCAAAAAGTATTACAAATAAACACAATTAACTCATATTTAAATTAGATAGTGAATTATACAGTATTGCTGCTATAGGTGAAGTGTGGGAGTCTTATGATATTGCTTTTTCCTGAGAATATCAAATTTGAATATTTGAGAGAAAGAGCAAAAGAAGAGGTGGAACTATCTTATTAATAATTATTAATATACCCCAGGGATTACTTCAGTGTCACTGCTTGACAGAGGCACAGCAAAATGATAGGCATAGTTTTTATTCAAACTAAAGGGGTGGCGAAAGCCACATAACTATGGGCTAGGCTTATAAATGCCCTTGGGCAGATAGCCTAGTATGAACCTATGAACCTATGAACCTATAATACATAACTTTATACCATCTACTTTAATATCAGCAGATTCTGATATGGAAACATTAATTGTTGACATTTTGATTATAAGAAGAACCATTAGATTAATAGTGCTAAATATTTAATTTATATCAATAGGATCTTGGAAAAATAGTGTTATGATTATTGAGAATAAAAATACTATATGCTTCATGCTGAATTTAACCATTTCACTGTAAATTGGAATAACTTTTAGTAGAATGATCTAATGCATAAAAATGCATTGATAAAATGTATCATGTATACAGACAAAAAGATAAATGAAAATATTGGGTGGAAAGAATATTAGATCTGCTTATCACAAATAATGAAAATATAATCTAAAATATCATTATACATCCTTCATTTGCTAAATCAGAGCATAACTTTATATTATTCTCAATAAAATAAAAAAATGGAATGCAGTCTGAACAAAAATGTCACTATGGGCTATTAAATTAGAATGAAACTAATTATGAACTGGGCTGTGTTAATTGGGAATGCACCAAAAGGAATGATAAGTCAAACTTTAGATACAACATATTTCAAGGAATATTGCATGCTAACATGTAGCTGACCATAGTAAACCAGAAAAACAAATTATATTTTCCTAAATGGTGGAGAAATTGGCAGTGCAGTGGTGCAGTTGTTATTGTTGTCTCACAGCAATAAGTTCTCTGGTTTGATTCTGAACTGGGGTGCCTTTTGTGCAGATTCTTCCTGTCCTCCCTGTGCTCGAATGGGTTTCCTCTGGGTACTCCAGTTTCCTCCCACATTCCAAAGGCATGCATCTAGAGTGTTTCTCCCCAGGCCTCTGCTGAAAGAGGGCTCTGTCCAGTCAGACTTAACTGGTAAATAAATGTTAAATAAATAAATGAATAAGTGAATAAATAAATATTTTGTGAACATGTTATAAAATGAAAAAGGTACATGGTACATATAACAAAATAAACAAGAATATTACAAATATATTGACTCTTTCAAAAAAGTAAAAAATCTAATTACTATTAAAATGAATGAAAGAACATTCACTAGTCATACACACATTTCTGACAAAGATAATAAATACTTTGCATCTTTAGGTGGAAGCAGTTTAAAAAATTTACTAAGGGAAATGTAATAAATCATCTGATTCTAAAGGAAGACACTTCCCAGAAATAAAAGACTTTAGTATCACTAAAGTATTGAAGCAAATTAATACAACATTTCCAGGGTCCTGATACAATCCCTGTTATCATGATTGTCATCTTATTAGATAACCTAATTCCTGTATTGTTTATACTGTTTAACAACTTGCAAAAAAACAAGAAGAGTCCCTAATGCTTGGAAACAATCTAACATCATTGTGATTTTTTTTAATAGGGGAATGTTCTGATATTAGAAACTACAAACCTGTTAGACTTACAATTGTGCAAACACTTTGAAAATAATTTAACTGATATAATGTAATAAGATATAAAGATGGAATTGGTTGATCTTTATCTTCATTAATTTGTTTATTTATTGACATTTGTTTACTGGGAAAGTCTGACTGGGCAAAGGTGCCCTTTTTCAGTGGATGCCTGGGAAAAAAAGCTCAAAAGTATCATATTGAATGCAATTAATGTTTACAATAAATTTTGTAATGCAGTTTCAGTGAATACATAGCATAATAGTATAATAAAATTTGTATTGTTATTCAAAAGCATTAAATTTATAAAAGGAAGATAGATCCTAACTAATCTGATAGAATTTTATGACTGTGTTACATTTATAATGAACTTAAAAGTACCTTTTGGCACATTATTTGTGGTCTTAGCAAAGGCTTTTGATTCACTTCCCTTAGAAGTAATTAATCGACCATTAATAAAGGTCAGACGAAATTACTATCTGGTAAGGCAGATAATATAATGACCAACTGATTGTAGCCGAACAGTGTTCATCCAAGGAATTTACTCAGAATATGAGTCATTTTTGTGGTGCCAAAGTGGTATGTGTTAGGACCATTATTTTGCACAATTACAAATTATATCTCCTGCTATCTAACCAAATATTCGGATGACTGCAAAACTGTTTTTTTAACTCTATCACAAAGAAAAGATATTCAAAATGTTAACAACTATATACGTAAAATATCATTGTGACTTTAGAAATTGTAATTATTATTACCCACAAGTAATGTAGTATTATGTGTTATACTAACTGTGTTTTAAGGAAAACTTCTAGACACATGCTTAGAGTTAAATGTATATAAAATTCAGAGAGCTATGACTAGCAGTACATTTTCTTTCAGGGAACATGTACAGAAAATAGTTACTATAGCACTTAGATGGATATTTTACTAAGAAATATCTTTACCACAGATGAATACTGTGTAGCCTATTTATACAAGACATATGTCAGACCTCTTCTTGAATATAACAGCTCATTTTAATCATATACATTAGACCAACTGAACACATTAGAAACACATTGTAGAAAATATACCAAAAGAATAGGCTTTTGTCAGTAAATAAGGTGAATTATGATTAAAGATGTCAACACCTGAAGTCATATTCAATAAATTATCGATATTATCCGGGTAAATTAATAATGACTTTTCAGTGCATTAAAAAGTAAGAAACTGAAGGATACATTGAATTTAGAAATTTACTAAGGCATTAAACTGCATCATCAGAATAATATAAGGATGATTATTAATTGTAACATGACTAAAACAAGAGCTAAATTCATTGTTTAGTGTAATTCTACTATGTGGAATAAGCTTCCATTTGCCATTTGGAGCTGAAAGAATCTAAATCACTTTGAAAGAAGTTTTGAAAACTGAGTAAGAATATATGTTTAGAATCCAAAATTCATGAAGTTAGAGTTCCCATAAGGCCTAAGGACCAGAATTCCATAACATTGAACTTATAAACCTAAGGATGCTCTCTACAATTTAATGACTGTCTCTTTGATTATTCATGTTTCTCTGGATTAGTATCTCATATCCTGGTACAAAGTCAAATTCCAAGATCAAATACTAAATAAATTTCAGATTTCCATCTTTAAAATAACTACACTACCATATGAAATTTTTTTATATTGAAAAGCTCCATGTGTAGGTCTTTCTAAAAATCTTTTTAATTGTTATCTGTCCGGTGGGCTATAACTTTGAAGGAGGAGGCTTTAGCATATATTTCAATATCAAGTAGATTCATTCCTCCTTTATCCCAAGATCTTATGTGATGTTTGTATGCAATCATGTGTGTGTGTGTGTGTGTGTGTGTGTGTGTGTGTGTGAGGGAGAGCTACCAAAAAATGTCAAAAATACTGTATTAATTTTTTTATGAACTGTATTTGGGATGGGAGCTGTTATTTTATTATATTTAAGATTTTAGGAAGTAAAACCATTTTTATAAGTTAAAGCTTGTCCTCAAAAGTGAATGTTTGTCCCAAACCTCAGTCAGTTTGGATATTTTGTGTAATATATTTTCATAGTTGTTCTCTCTTATTTCTTCATACGTCTACTTATTATTAATTCCTATAAATATTCTAAATATGGAGACTAGCTCAAGCTTAAATTCAGGGAATATTCATAAATTTTGATCTTTATTTAAAATTATGTATTTTGTTTTATTATTATTAAAGTGTAAACCAGAAATGTTTTCAAATTCTTTTTTAGTTTTGTGAATTTCCTTAAGCGACATCTTTATACCAGTTATAGTCAGTCATCAGCAAATAATTTATTTCAGATTCATAATTTTCATCAAATTTTATTCCTTGAATCATGGTATTAGTTGTAATATTAAACGTTTTATGGATAATGCAAATAATAATGGGGGTGTTGAACATCCTTGTTTAGTACATCTTTTTTTAGTTCTAAGAACTGTGACAAGAAGTTATCTAGCTTAACATAACATTTATTTTTAGGGTCCAAATTCTATTGTATTCTACCTTCACCATAGTAAGCATACCACCTTACTTTTCTTTCTTAAAAAATCTTGAGTAAATATGCCATCTTAATCTACAATTATCTTAGATATTATTAGGTTCTTCTTCCACAAAACTCCTCTTTTATTTTTAAAAGATGCTTGAGCTAAGACTGCCTATTGTGAAACTTTCCACTTGCCTTTATTTTGGTGATTAATGTGAGTTTCTTGCAAAAAATTACCTGAGACTTATTAACAAGTTATTTTATTATGGACATCCTTTTTTACTGTCAATAAAGCCATTGGTGTTTAGGGACATAATATTTGATTCCATGTCCACATTTTAATTTGTTTCACTAAAATTACAAATTTTTTATAACTCTAGAAATCTTTACATCTTATAATGATACCCCTCACACCAAACATCCAGGTGATTAATTTATTTTTTTGCAAAATTTTTCACTGTCACAGACATGTCTATTAAATATAATATTGAGAGATTGATAAAAATCAAAAGTTTTAAAAATTCATACATGGAAACCATTAAGATTTCTACTTCAGTTAGGGTTACCCAGTTAAACTACCCAATGTCTCTTGTCCTGTCAAACTCAAACTAATGTCCACATTAGAAGAAGTACCTCTGCAGCTTGTCTTTATTAAAAAGAACGTTTTTGGTTAAGTCTTTCTTATTTATACCCCCATCTGTTGTATCTCTCCTCTACATATAGTCTGTTTCATTTCATTTTTCATTGTTTATTTTTCTCCATTTTTAATTTTTATATTTTTCACTTTTATTATCTCACTTTCCCTTCCTCCTTTCCATTTAAAATTCTCTTTCCTTACTTGTAGTTTATGCTCATTTCTTACTTTTATCTTTCTAATTAATAATTACTCTTCCATTTTTGACATTAGTTCCTACAATTTGTATTATTAAATAAGCATAGTAGGTCTCTCTCTCTTTCTCTGTATATATATATATATATATGTATGTATATATATATATATATATATATATATATATATATATATATATATATATATATATATATATATATATATATATATATATTTATATAAATGTGTCTACACACACACACACACACACACACACACACATATATATATATATATATGTGTATATACATATATATATGTGTGTGTGTGTGTGTGTATGTATGTATATATGTATATGTACTCGCATACATAGATATGCATATAAAATATGTTTAGAGGTGTAGCAGATGCAATCCTTTATGTGGGAGGGAGACTTCCCCTGCTTCATAAACACTTACTTTTCTGTTTTTTTTTTTGACTAAATGTTCTGTTGATACAGTTTGATTCGTTACAGTTAGTATACTGATTTGCAGTCTGCTCAAATAAAATGGCAGCTAGGATTCAATGTTCAAGTCCTATTTCATCAATCTTTTTTTTATTAATTTTAGTTTAGTAGTAAGGTGTTGGTATGTAGGGCATAGTTTTAAGTGTGTTGGGTGGGGGGTTTACTTGCTAGTGGGATGATGATTTTTCTTTATATTAGACTGCTCTTACTTCTGTTTGTATTGTTAGTGGTATCAGCTGTTAGACAAAACTGTTGGTAAGGGTTGTTTAACATTATCTGGACTTTCTGATCACAGAGTTGGTGTATATAAGTAGCAGTGAGGGCAGGGTACCCACTGCATAAACTTGTTTTTTCTTATTTTGATGGACTAGGAGTCATTTTTTTCAATCCATCAGCTCTTGATACTTATATATTTCCTTTTATGAACTTAAGCTCACATGTTTGCAAGAAAAGGAATGCTTTCAGTCAGTGAAAATATGATACCACCAAAACATCTTTTACTGACCGTGGCATTTAAGTCCTTAAAAGTAATCCAGTAATAATTCTGTGAAATATTAAATGCTGTCTAAGCTTTTTGAAATATCTCAGCCTATGATTTTTACACTAATAGAGGGTCTTTTTCCTGATGGATTTTATTTGTAAGTTTGGCCAGCTTATAAAGTTCTATGCAATGTTTCCTTATCAACATCTACATGAGATGTAATACAGATAACCTTAACTGAGAAAAAAAAGGAAATGTGCCATTTCTGACCCTCTGCTATGATTTTAGATCCATTGCAATGAAATTGTGCACTGTGTTCATGGATAACGACTGCATGCTTTTTGAGGCATTTCAGAACAATAGTCTGCCAGGTTACCTGACTGGTTCAGCGTAGAATTCAGTACATGGCTATAATATATCTGAACTGCATTAGTAATACATTAGACATCAAAATCTTATAATTCCAGAAAAGTGACACTTTATGTCAGTGGACTTATGCTGGCCCACTCCCACTCATGTAGACTGATATGAAGTGACAAATATAATACAAGCATAATAATGCATGCATTTTTACCTAAAATCATCAACTAACTAATAACTGAATGCTGTGATGTATTACAAAGATTTTTAGTGAATAATCGCAAACAGTTTCAAAGGTGTGGTTGTATATTAATAGGTAAAATCAGCAGAGCAACATATGCATTAGGATTACCACTGCTATTGTTTTGATAACAGACATACACATATGACTTGTTCTTGTTGGCAAACTCAGAACATGTCAGAACTTAATCTTCAGTATGATGACATTAGAATACAGTAATGCTTAACTGCCTGAAAAGTAGTATTTTTGCTCCACGATAAGAGGCTAACGTTTATGTGATCACCTCACATTAGTGTGTTCATAAATACGTGAAACTATAGGAAAGTGAACAGTATTCTGAAACAGTAAAACACGCACATACACACATACACACACACAGAAAGACAGACAGACAGACACACACACACAAATACACACACAAATACACACACAAATACACACACCCACACACACACACACACACACACACACACACACACACACACACACACACACTCACAGACACCCCCCTTCCCTACACACACACAAACTCATTATGTGTAGCTCTACATCATGACCTGGTTAGTTATATATACCAACTCAAAGACCATGTCATCACAGCGAATGAGGGATTCCCTTTTATACTTGCAATTCAACCTTCCAGGTAAAAGCTGGACAGGTGCACTCTATTGACCACAGAAATGAGTGTCAATCACTACTGTTTTACTGACAAGCCTGGTTACCAGTATTTGGTGTTATTTAAATGTTAAATCAAAAATGCTGCAGACTGACATCATTACAGTTTGATTCTTGGCTGGAGTGCGGGAAGTGCCTTCTGTGTGGAGTCTGCATGTCCTCCCTGCGGTTGGGTGGGCATTCGAAAGACATGTGTAAATGGTCGTGCCTTCGTTGAAGGTTGAACGTCAAGCTGGCATCTCAGTGTTCATCAAAATCTACTGCCAATCATTAGCAGACCGGAGTTCCGCTGTGGCGACCCCTAACCGGGAAAAGCCGAAAGACAACAACAAGTTTATGTACTATGTTCTGCAAAGTTAAGTATCTGAGTGTCTTGTCAAAAATTGTAAGAATATCTAAAACTAATACATAATTCTTGACATTTGTAGACTCATGTTAAGATCAGAATAATCATTAAAAATTATAGGTTGGAATATTTCCAAAATAATGAGTCTAAAATAAAAATGTACGTGTAAATTCTGTTCAGGTTAACAAAAAATATTAAAAATGCAAATATATGGTATTGTTATGACAGCAGGCTTAAAAGATTGTATATTTCTATATAATGAGAGACATTTCTCCTCTTTTTTTACATTTTGTGGCAGGATAAACATGACATTGATCTTTTTCATTAAAATTCGAGAGACAGCATTTTTCAGCCTTTGAAACTCAAAAGCACAATTTCAGGACATTGTGTAGGTATCTATCCCTGAAATTTTCAATAGACTGTAGTAAATCTTTTTATATAGAGACAGCCTTTTTATACAGGGAGCAAAACAGCCAAAATGGCCAGTAATAGTAACATGGCCATCTTGAAAACAGTGAGTAGTAAAAGTATTTAACTTCTAATGGTCAGGAAAACATAGGCATTACACTTGTAATCATCAGGTTTAAAACAGGTGTGATTTTTATATAATTGTTTTATTTCCACACCCATCTGATGAAGACCATCTGACCTTCCTCTCGGTTGTCTGAATAAACCCATTAGTTCTTTCCAGGTATGAGAGCACACCAACCCATTTATTGCCATACAAGGTGATCCTTGGTTGCTGAATGCGGTGTTGTTATTCACAATAGCAGGCAGAGCTATTTTGACCTGCTAACTCCACTTCATGAACTATGACTGTGAGATCTGCAAATAACATTTTTTAATTGGTGCATGTGTGCTTCCACACATATTATTTCCTGGTTTGTGTATAACACTTCTATTGCAGAAATGATTGCTATAGTTCTTCCAGCGGACCTTCCTGCAGCCTCTCCTCCTGAGGTGGGTGAGGCAGTGCTTGCTACTCCTGTCTTACTTCCCCTGTACCAGGTCCTCTAACTCCCAGATGGGTCTATATCACATCAGCGAATGCTAAAAATAGCGAATGCTGATACATCGAACTTCAAAGTCCAAAAGCTGAATAGAGTGAAGGAACGGATCAACGAATTTTTACCCAGGGAAAAATTCTCTGGGCCATTCTCTGGGCTTTGCTGTTTTCTCTACTGTGGTGCAATCTTGGAGTTGTTATATTTAAGTTGGGGGGGGGGGGTGTACTTTTTTTTTTTGGATCAGTGAATTTTTTCCCTGGAATTCACTGATCCGTTCCTTCGCTGTTTTTAGCTTATGGACTTTGAAGTTCGATGTATCAGCGTTCACTATTTTCAGCGTTTGCTGATGTGATATGTACCCCTCCCAGACCACTAGCTGAATCTGGGTCAGCTGTGCAAAAGCCAGAGTTTTGTCCTTCTTTCCCACTGGAGCTTGTTCAGTATAAGAATGAATTTATCCCGTTCTGCTATAAACCTAAATGTAACCTGCAGTCAAATCTTAAATTGAGAAACCTTTTCTGTATAAGCTGATACTGATCTTTGGTATTGAATATCTCTCAAAGATAAATGCAGCACTTAAATGATGTGTTGTTATAAAAATCTAGGTACAGATTCTGTCACATAAATTGTATAGACATGTTTATTTCAGGCATATTTTATTTTTCAAATCCAGTAAAAAAGCAGGGTAGGGTATTTTTTCCCGTTTTGGTTATATTTATACTTTATTTATTTATTTGCACATGTGTTAACCAGGTCACTCACATTAAATACTGAACCTTTTTCTGCTGTGACTGAGAGCATAGGCAATGTATGTTTTTAAAACATGTTTGGCAGAAGACGCAGGATCAGAATAGCTAACATAATACTGACAGTGTTAGTAAAATCGTGTCACAATTGTAAAAGCATGAAATAAGTACTTCAATAATGTTATTATACCTGCCAAGCTCCAGGTCTGATTTTTTGTTTTACCTTAAAACCAGATAACAAAGCAAGATGGAGAAAGTCTTATCAACTGTTAATTGGAAATTTCTTGTACAGGTTTAGGTCTAGGTAACAAAAAAATCAGACATTTTGTGTTTTAATTTAAAATCCATATAAAATATAAAATGTAGTTTGTGGTCCAATGAGAAAAACATTGTTATTGGCAGCCTTTCAGGAGTAGCAAATGTTAATGCTTTACATGGATTTTTTTGTATTAGCCTTTTACCATGTGAAAACTTTTGTCTGCTTTCCAGATCTCTTTGCAAACATCAAGGCAACTGGGGATTTCCATGTTGTTGCACTAGTCTTTTTTTTTTAAATCCTGAAATTCTTTCTGCTCTGTGCACAGTAATTGTAATGAATACTGGATTGTGAAGTCCTAACTAAGATTTTAATTTGCAAAATAATTATCAGAAATCCAAATTAAATCTTAATGCTGTCTTCTCAAAGTAATTGCAGTGTTTCTGAATTTATATATGAATGGAACAAAAAGGGGGAATAAAAGGTAAATCTAAATCATAAGAACTACAGGCGTCATCTCAAAGCCTTCTCCCTATTCTCAGTATCATAGTGGTTGTTGAAGATTGACCTCTGCCTCACATACAGAACGTTTACAGATCCTGTCCTCTCAGACCTATTGCATATCCACAAGTCCAATGGTGTTATAAAAACCCACTCAAGAGATCTTAATTTCATCTGTAACATAAATAGAGCATGTTGAAGGGCTAAATATGTATCACAGAGAATTCCAGGTTTTTGGAATCTTCTTCCTTTCTACATAAATCAAAGTACTTCTCTCACGTTTTTCAAATGTAATCTGGATGAATGGATGGGAAGCCACAAATTTATCCCTCCCTTGTTCCTTATGGAAAAGGGTAACATAATCATTCTGCTTGCTCTGATTTGTTTGTATTTAAAGGAAAACTCCACCTTAGAACTAAAAAAAATCTATTGTTTTACTCTAGCTCTGTTTTCTGATTTATTTTAACATCTCTAAATCATTCTGACTGTTTCTTACAGAATTTTTATATGTTTTCTGCAAAATGTCTGTCAGTGGGGCTTGACATATCAACATAATGTTGTTTTTTTTCAAGCCTTTTTCCCATAATCCATTTCAAGTCAGCTTTGTGTGAGTCATGCTAGACATAAGGAAGCAGTGGTGTATTCCCATGCCATTAACATATAATAGGACGAGTGTTAGTCACTGTCATTTATATACTGTCTGTAATATGACTGCTTCTTTTATTTCTTGAATGGCCCTCATTTGTGTGTGTTTTAAGGCTTATTTTATAGTATACTAAGGAATTATACAGCTGCAACTAAAACAGTTGCTAAATTGTAGGTCTTTGTTCAAAGTATCTTTTTTTTAGTCTAAAAATGAATTGACAGCCCCTTCCCCTAAACTCTGGTAAATGTGTGTAACTTAATTATCCTAACTTGTTATATCCTAACATGTGATATTCTAATTGTGTAAACCACTTTATATAATCAACATCAACACTTGCATTGTATGTATTCATCATGCTCTTCCATTGTACTGAATGTATTGTGTATGTATTGTGTATTTTAGTGTGGAGCTTTTCTCCCTGGGCCTCCACTGAAAATGGGCTCACTGTGACACAGTGGACCATCCCACTAAACAGATGCAAATAAGTAAATAAATACATGTGCTGATACTTTAGAAGAATTACAGGAAAAAGTTTTGCTGAATTTTCTCTAAATGTCACCGACATCTTTGGTACTACATTCAAGTCATTTTAAAGTGTAAAGTAGCTAAACAACTGACTTATACAGTTTAAAGTTTAGCATTTCAATACTGTGACGTTGCTTATGTACATTTGTCAAAAGAGGTGACAACTGCCTTTGAACCACTGATTAATCTAATTGCTCTCTTTTGTCATGAAAGGCATGGCTACATTGCAAGCAGTTGTGAATCAGTGTAAGTTCTCTTCTTCTCTGCAATAAAGACAATGGAAAACAGTTTCTCACTTCTCTGTCTTATTTACAGTGGTCTGAGCTCCTGACTACAAAGTTCCCTGTGTTTATGGTATGTCATGCAGGTGTAGACAAATTCCTGTGCAACTTATGTGAGCTGTTAAGCTTAAAAAAGTGGGTGGTGTTTCCCCTCCTTTGATACCAAAGTGAGGAAATGAAAGTTTAATAAAGTACAAGTAGGTTTTAAGGGACCTACACAGTTCTAGAATCATAGTGTAGGGAGAAAAGCAACCTAAGAGTTGAGTTAAACTGTAGGAGAAGGTGGAGTTTTCCCCCTGCACCCCTCATGTGGGGGGTGCAGCCCCCCACATCCCCTGCTAACTATATATACCAAACTCCAAGATTGCACAACAGTGGAGAAGGGCAAATTTCATCATTCACTATTTTGAATGTTTAGTCTTTTGGGATTCAGTCTTTTGGTTTGTCAGTCTTCTGAAGTAGACCCCTCTGCACACACACATCTGTCTATATGTACACACACACATATATATATATATATATATATATATATATATATATATATATATATCTTCTTCTTGTTCTTCCTTCGGCTTTTTCCGGTTAGGGGTCACCACCCGCTCATGATTGGCAGTGGAGTTTTACGGTGTCGAGTTGCCAGCCCGGTGCCCAACTTTCCACAGAAGGCACACACATGCATGCACTCACGCCTAGGGCCAATTTAGAGTATCCAATCCACCTACAGTATGTCTTTGGGATGTGGGAGGAAACCCATGCGACCACAAGAAGGACATGCAGACTCCGCACAGAAGGCACCCCAGCCGAGGATCGAACCGGAGAACCTCTTGCTGTGAGGTGGCAAAGCTAACC
>NC_056746.1:1287845788-1287918288 GCF_019279795.1 Protopterus annectens | reverse complement strand
ATATATATATATATATATATATATGTATATATATACACACACACACACACACACACACACACACACACACACACACACACACACACACACACATATATATATATATATATGTATATATGGGTCTACTTCTTTTGACCTAACTTTCATTTGCCTGACCCCATTTGACTGAAATTTCATTTGCCTGACACTTCATTTGCCCGACACTTCATTTCACTGAGAAGTATTATTAGCAAGAAAATGGAATATGCCCCCTTCCCCACTGTAGTGCGAGTTAGAATATATAGTTCAATGGGGGTGTGGGGTCTGAAAGCCCACTTCATTTCATATGATATTGTTAACTTTTGATGTAATATACCTTAGTAAATGAAAAGTAAGTGGGGGCTTTGCCCCCACACACCCCGGGGGGCTGTGCCTGTGCCCCCTATATTCTAACTCCAGGGTCGCACTACAGTGGGGAAGGGGGCATATTCCATTTTATTGGTAATAATACTTGTCAGTGAAATGAAGTGTCGGGCAAATGAAGTGTCAGGCAAATGAAATTTCAGTGATTTGGTCTCAGGCAAATGTGTGTCAGGCAAATGGGAGTTAGGTCAAAAGAAGTAGACCCGTATATATATATATATATATATATATATATATATATATATATATATATATACACACACACACACACACACACACACACACACACACACACACACACACATACATAGATGTACATATATGGGTGTGTGCTCAGCGACTGAAAAAATATTAAATCGAATGGCTGTACATCGAACATTTAACAAGCAGGGATGTCATCAAAAATAAAGTCATCGAATGGCCATAGTTGGCCATCATAAGGGGACCATGATCTACTACTAGTCTACCAGTAACTTAACTTTAACAGAACCTGTCCTTTCCCCAGTTTAGTGCCACCTAGGATAATCCCAGTTCATTAAAAGTGCTGTTCATTGACTAACATTTGATGTACAGCTGTTCGATTTAATATTTTGTCAATCGCCAAAAATAGACCCTATATATGCAGCATTCTGAACTTTGTAACTGCTCTTTTACTCCTTTTGTGGATTGTTATATAAGACTGAACATTCTGAAGACAGCTGCATAGAAAAGAGCTCTGTTTTAGATGATTGTATTGATCTGGTGAATGGAAAAGGGAGTTTTCACTTTATGTGGTGACGTGTGCGTATCTCAAAAGTATATACAACAGTTACAGTTTTGTAACTTCTAATGAGCAGATAGCAGATACAAAAAAAAGAAAAGAAAGAAAGAAAGAAAGACGTTATAGAATACATTTTAGCAGAGTTTATTTTTTTTGGTAGCATCCAAGAGCAAAGAATACATAGAGGTTAAGGAATACCAGTGCAAAATCCGTGACATTTAGGTTACAGATATATTTTAATGTAAAATTAATCATGGTTAGTTTCTGTAAAACAGCAAAAAAAAATGCAGTGTTGGAAAGAAAGCTTCTCAGGTTTATTAAAAGGCTGCCTGAAGTCTTTTGAAAAGAGCGGCAAGACGGATTATGTAGAAATGTTTAATACGACTGCATAAATATACAGGCCTAGTGCCTTTTCAGGACAGAAATAACTTATGGCTGAATTAGGAAGGTTTTGCTACCCCTCTCTGCATGCAGCTTACTCTGAGGTTGTCACGGCGTGCATCATTCGGTTAGCTTGAACCAGTGAGATACAGGTATCTGCTCACCTCAGTGGCTACCCAGCAGCTGAGTAACATGAGACGTGTATCTTGTTCATTCCATTCTGCCAGTTGGCCATCAGGATGGATCAAGGGAAGTGTTAGGCACTAAGTGATTTTATTATTTTTTTCACCACTAATTGCTTGGTTAAAGAACAGCTTTCTACACATTGAGAGTGAATCTGTTTGGAGTAACTGTTCCTACTTAAAATGTGATTTGACCATTTGTAGTCATTGTGAAACCATTTTATTCCAAGTGTTGCTCACTGTTGTCTAATAACAGTTGTATATTTATTGATGATGTTAGTAGTGTGAGCTAAACAATAGACCCTTTTCTGCTATGACCTCCTGGCACATATTGCGATATTTTAGGATACATCTCATACAGGTCACAACTGTCCTTATATATGATATATGATATTATTTATAGTTTCATAGGTAGTTACATGGCATACAGTTCCAGAGACCAATTTCAAAATTGCTCTACAAACACTGGTTAAGTGATTTGTCCAGTGTCAACCAGAAGGCAAATGGAGGCTCATAGTGTTAATCCTCTGCAGCAACTGATGTTTGTTTGTTTATTTATTTATATTTTAATGTGGATAGTACAGCTGGGCCAAACCTATTTTAACGGTGTTTTTTGAGGAAATCTCTAACACACAGTATAACATTGTGGCACATTTATACTGCATAGATGAGCATAGAGCTGTGTAGGAGCCATACTTAGCAATATCATTTAAGAACATATAATTTGACAGCTCAAGACAAAGCTATTCAGTTTATCAACATATAGCAACAGCATATGTATAACCACAGACAACAGCTGTAACAACAGTGTGAATATGATGGCACATGTCTGTTTTCATATATATTTAAATAACTAACACAGCATCATAAATCCCCTTTCTCTATGTTTTCCATTGATTTGGTGTACCACATTAATTGTTAGCAGCTCTCTGAACTCAGAGACATTTTGAAACTTATTCAAGAGTCATGCACAGCCGTTAGAGGTCTCCTACCAAGCAATCCATCTCTGGGCTGAATACCCTTATCTCCCCTCCCTTTCTTTCCCTGATTCCCATGTCTGCTCCACCAGAGGGTCTTCTGCTTTCAAAACATGTGACAGAACCACTGTAGTCTGTGTTCCTTGACCTTATTCTCTTCAGCTGAGGCTGCTTTGGTTTCAGCTCTCTACTCATTGTATCATTTATTCCACAGCTTACAGCCTGCTACCCATGTCAGCCACTTTGTTTCTGTCACTTCAAGCTTTATCAGCTGCTCTCCCTTCATTGTTTAAGTTTCTGCCCAGTACAATGCACTGGTCCCACCACCAGTTTGTACATTTTACTTTCTATCTTCTTTGACATTCTGCTGATTTTTCTGTCCAACACAACACATGAACCTTTGTATCAGTTGGTCATAACACTTCTGATTCCAGTTTTGACCACTTTATTGAGATTTCCCATCTTCTCAGCCACCTCTCCCAGAAACCTGAGGCTGTTACCCTATTCTACTATTTTCCCCTTCTATCTCAGTTTTCATGTACTTCTGATTTCCCCATTTCCTGCCATGGCAACTGCCTTGTCATTACTCAGTTCCATCACATGAGCCTTCAGTTTTGCATTTCAGTCTTCTATCAATTACTGACATTCCTATTCAGAGTCTGATTGTAATGCCACATTTTCTGCATGCAGAAGTTTATCAATTTATTCCTCCTAACTTAATTGCTGATGAGGTCCATTTCCAGTATACACAGGAGTGGGCCAAGAGACGAACCCTGTGACGCATCCACCCCCAGTGGGGACCCCTTTGTGAGTCTAAACATCTTTCCTACTTGTATCAGTGAGTTCATGTACATGGTCTGCTCAAATTCTATCACTGTATGCTGGATTTAAAACTACTGCAGAAGTGCCTAAATCAACTTCTCAGTACCTTGCCATATACAATCTACAAGTCCAAGAAAGCCCAACGGGACTTTCCCTCATATCTAGCTTATTCACTATCTGTGTCACTGCAGACATCAGATCACTTGCACTGCATCCTGATACAAGCCCACATTTCTCAGCTCTCATCTCACTTACTTGCAGTCTGCATATTTGTTTATCAATCTCACTTTGCAACACTTTCATGCAGTATGATGGAGTTTGATATCTAAATAGCACATGTATATTAATTACCATGTCCAGGGTTGATGGCAGGCTAACGAAGACTGATTTAAAAAATGTTATGTATTTTTTTCTTCTCTCTTTATTTCCCATTAGTAACACATTTGTTCTGCAAAAATGCATGTAACTCTGTGTGACCTTGTCTCTTGTAAATGTAATAGGAGATAGAAGCAGCTGACCCAACCAGCTCCCTAACTGGTTTGACGATTTAGCACATCATATCTTCAAGTGAAGTGCAAAATACTTCTGCAAAACTTGTAGGATGCTTTCTACATACAGTAGGACAGTAACCAGCCAGCATGTGCCCACCATTCATTCCACTGGCACACCAACCAGGTGGTCAGATGCACAACACACCCTGTCCCCCTCCTGCTCCACTCATTCAGGTCCTGTTTCTGTGCCCTTACCCCAGCCCTGATTCCACAATATAGTAAAAAAAAAAATCTTCTTTTAAACGATAGCAAGGAGTTGCTACAGTTTATACCCTCCCTGCAAAGAGTGTTATGGCACTCAGGTTTTAGTTAAAAAAACAAAAACAAAACAAATCTTTTCTTCTTTTAAACTGCAGGAAACTGCTTACTATAAATGTAACAAACAGTTGCTACAGCTTATACCCAACATGCACAGAGAACTGTAGTGCTCAGGTTTTAGTTTAAAAAAAGAAAAAGGAAAACAAGCAAAAAGAAACTCAAATCTTTTCTCCTTTTAAACTGCAGCAAACGGCTTACTACAAATGTAAGAAGCAGTCGCTACAATTTATACTGTGCATGGAGCACTACAGTGCTTAGGTTTTAGTTAAAAAAAAAAATTTTTGAAAAGTTCCTCCATGCCGTCTGGATCCACAATGTGTGTGCTTAACTGGTAGTTATCTCTGAATATCTTAAGCTACGCTGAAACACATTAATTGTGATCACATACTCCAAACAAGCATTTGGGACCTCACAGATACTCGGGCAAGGAGAACCACATGAAAATAGTTTTTTTAAAACTACAATCCACTCTGCTACAGGCCCCATGAAGGCTCAGTGTCTCTCCAACCTAACACCACTCTTAAGTATTCAACTGCGGTGCCACCTTTAACATTCTTGTAAGAAAAGCGCAGTCTGGGTCTGAACTGTCTGCAAACAGCTACAGTTAACTTTGAACCTAACACCACTCTTAAGTATTCAACTGGGGTACCACCTTTAACATTCTTGTAAGAAAAGCACAGTCCGGGTCTGAACTGTCTGCAAACAGCTACAGTTAACTTTGAACCTAACACCACTCTTAAGTATTCAACTGCGGTACCACCTTTAACATTCTTGTAAGAAAAGCGCAGTCTGGGTCTGAACTGTCTGCAAACAGCTACAGTTAATTTTGAACCTAACACCACTCTTAAGTATTCAACTGGGGTACCACCTTTATCATTAATGTAAGAAAAGCGCAGTCCGGGTCTGAACTGTCTGCAAACAGCTACAGTTAACTTTGAACCTAACACCACTCTTAAGTATTCAACTGCGGTACGACCTTTAACATTCTTGTAAGAAAAGCGCAGTCCGGGTCTGAACTGTCTGCAAACAGCGACAGTTAACTTTGAACCTAACACCACTCTTAAGTATTCAACTGCGGTACCACATTTAACATTCTTGTAAGAAAAGCGCAGTCCTGGTCTGAACTGTCTGCAAACAGCTACAGTTAACTTTGAGTATGTGTCTACCTGTTTGAGCCAATATTCATTTTCCCCTGGAGAGCATTCTGCTTTGGCTTGTAAGCAGCCCCCCTCCCCACCACACACACACACACACACACACACACACACACACACACACACACACACACACACACACACACATCTTCCACTTTCTCTTATTCCCTTCTGTTAGCAAATAGTATCCATAACTGATCAATACTGTGTGTTTGTTAATTTAAACTATGACCACAGTAGCCTACTGATACAAGGTTATCCTGTTTTTCCACCTGAGAAATTAAGAAATGACTTACAGTTTCAGAGCAGTCCTTGGTCAATTGTGATTGTTTCTTAACACATACTTGTCTTTGCTTTGTGATTGTTTCCAGCCCCCTCATACGAGCAACTAACAGGGTCTCTACCTGCTTTGCTCCCCACCCTGCCCCCTATTCCCTCCCGCCCCACCTTTATTGCATTCAAACCCCTCCCATCTTTCCAATAGCCAACCACAGCACTAACCCAACACTACCTCCTCCATCTTCTCACTACTATCACACCTCCTCAACTAACATGTACAAGCATACCTTTCCTATGCACACTGCATGCACTCTCCTTGCATATCTTACATCCTACCAAAGCTCCATCATTCCCCCACTCACCCACTATCACTGTACTACTACTCACACCACCACTCATGTCTCACCCACACTCAGCTCCCCTCCCACCAGCTCAAGAACCATCCCTATGCACGCCCCACATATTCTACCAACTATATTACTCAAACATAAAGCATCCCTACAACTTAACATAGTAACCCTCCCACCATACCTATTACCCACAGAGCACAATCATAAAGTTTCCCTTATAAACAAACACATTCAAAACTGAGAAAACTAATAATCTCATGCATATCAAAACTAGCCCTAAGTGGAGACATCCACCCCAACCCTGGCCCTACCATCTCCAACCCCAATCCTCATAATCAGACTAGAAACCACAACTTCTCCCATATTACAGCCAATAGAAAGCCAAGTGACTTCCTTCTACTAAGCCTAAATATTAGAAGTATATCCAACAAAGTCCATGAACTCCATGCCACCATAGACTTGTACTACCCAGATATAGTCATCCTGACAGAAACCTGGCTAAAACCTCACATTACCAGTGAGCAAATACTCCCTACAGGTTACGGCATACTAAGAGTAGACCGGCTAAACAAAAAAGGAGGTGGTGTAGCTATAATATTTAAACAGCATCTAAACATCCAGATCTTAAAGTCATCAGCTCCACAAATAGGCAATGAAGAAATAATATATACCAACCTCAAAATTAACCAAAACAAAACCATCAACATAATTGGATGCTACTTCCCACCTGGCCAAAACATCCCTCCCCTAGAAAACCTCCTCAGCTGGTCTACCCACCATCTCCCCCAAGAAGCTATCATCTTAGGTGATTTCAATATTAACTGGCAATCCTGTTCTGGCAACAATCCAACCCATCATGTACACCTTCATGGCTTCACCCAACTAGTCCAGTCACCAACCAGGATAAATAAAAACTCCAGCAAGCACACTATCCTGGATTGGATACTAGTCAGTAAGAGCCCCCAGTCATATATAACAGGCTGCTTATCAGATAGTCTCAGTGATCACTCCCCAACATTCCTACTCAAAAAATACCTATACCAAGCTAAGCCTGTCATCTACCATCAAATACGTAAAAAAACTAAACTTTAACCCACTCACATTCATCTCATCCCTCAAAGAATGTAACTGGCATCCTCTAAAGTACCTCAGTCTAGATGACGCAGTTGAATTTTTTAATACTACCTTCCTGAACATCCTTAATTACCATGCCCCCATAAGATTTTCCAGAACCAAAGCACAACCATCCCCATGGCTACAGAAAACCACTAAGTCAGAAATGAAAAACAGGGATAAAGCCTGGGAGCACTGGCACAAAACCAAAACCCCCTTGGCTAGATAGAAATTCCTAGAACTACGCAATAGAGTCAAAAAACTAATAAAACAGGACAAATTCCAATACTACCAGTCTGCCCTAGACTCCTCACAACACAGCCCCGAACAATTCTGGTCCTCCATAAACTCCATCCTCCACCCAGGTAAAGTCAGTACCCCTCCTCCTAACATCCCTCACTCCTCAGAAAATATTGCTTCCTCATTCAACACATACTTCACCCAAACTATACTATCACTAGCTAAACAACACAACCCCCCTCCCCTCCAACCCACACCTTCAACTAGTAATCTCCCACTGCCTTCTTTTTCTCCTGTACCTACCTCCAACATAAAAAAACTCTTAACTAAACTTAAACCCACCAAATTAGCAGCAGACAACCTCCCAAGTGAATACCTACAAATCGCAGCTGATGCTCTGGCCTACCCAGTATCCATCTTGATTAACCGATCTCTGTCAGAAAGTTACATTCCCACACTGTGGAAAGTATCACATATTATTCCCCTCCACAAAGGCGGACCCTTCGCAGAACTAACCAATTACCACCCCATAGCTATTCTCTCTCCACTCTCCAAAATACTAGAGAGATGCATACACTCTCAGGTCTCAGACTACCTCCTTACTAACAACCTCCTTTCCAGTACTCAGCATGGTTACCGACCAAACCATAGCACCACCACTGCCTTACTCTCCTTTACTAACACTATCCTTCAGCATAAAAACAATGGCTATCTCTCCTCTGCTACTTTCCTAGACCTATCTAAAGCATTTGACATGGTCCCACACAAACAACTTATCTCTGCCCTCAATAACCTATCCTTCTCACAATCAGTCACCAACTGGTTTCAGAGTTACCTGTCTGACCGCCAACAATCTGTTGTATGGCAGAATGACATATCTCCCCAACTACCTGTCTCCATAGGAGATGTCCTTCAAGGATGCATCTGCAGTCCTTACAAATGGGTTGTCCTGTCGTCAGGCAGCCCTTCGGTCGGCCGGATTCCAAAGTCTGGGTCTGGCCTCGGCTGGTGTCGCACTTCACCCGACATCATAGCTGCAGTTCTTCGAGTATAAAGGCATCAGCCGATGCCATTTTCCCCAGTCTTTCTTGCGTGGCCAAGCAGAAGCTGTTCGCAAGTGCCGGTTGGTCAAATCCAGAGATTACTACTACCGAATACTACTTCAAGACTTCTAAAAAGCTAAGTACCCCGTTGGGGACTCTTTCTTGCCTCAGCCGATGTCAGAAAAAGTGAATAACTGTTTAACTTGTGGGAAACAAATACCTCATAAAGATTTCCACTCTTACTGCTTACCTTGTTTAGGCCCAGACCACGACGTAGCAGCTTGTTTAGCCTGTGCTTCTTTCAACCGACGAACGCTTAGACGTCGGTTGGAGTTTGCTGAACAGTTTTTCGGCTCAGATTTTGCGTACATAATGCCGTCGGATCCTCCGACTACTCAAATTGTTAAGAAACGCAAGGAAAAGGACCGACACTCGCGGTCCGCGGTTTCGGCCGAAACCACGGTTAAGCAAACCGCGAGTGTCTCGGTTTTGGCCGAAACCGAGCAAACGGTTCAATCTTCAGCCGAATCCATGACTACTACCGAGGCCCCTTCTACCCTAGCTGAATCGGCCTCTGAAGTTTTACCTCCTACTGTGGTTTCACAAAATTTATCGGACACCATCCCTTTGGATGTTTCTACCCCAGCACGTGGTGCTGCTAGGCCTCCTGCAGCCATGTCTATAAAGGCCTTTGCCAGGGCCAAAGCAGCCAAAACTTCTAAGTCTGTGCCTGTTAAGCCCCCCTCTCACAGGCCCAGTTCCAGTTCCCAAATGCTTACTCTGGCAGAGGATCTCATCTCTTTAATAAGGGGATCCCAATCTCACCCAGACAGGGCCTCTCAAACTCCAGAAAAGAGACCTAGAGCAGAGCCCCCTGAGCCAGTGTCCTCAGATGACTCTTCTGATGATTCAGACAATACAGACCATCCAGAGGCTCCTTTTTCTACTTATGAAGATTCCGATGCTGAAGAATCGATTCCTTCTGCTTCTCCACCAGAGGAATTCTCTTTTGGGGAAACTTTACATGCCATGAGAGAGCAATTCCAATGGCAGGGACAAGATTTCTCAGATTCAAGGAAAAGGCTTAGGACCTTTTTACACTTACCACAACATAGGCCTTTAGCTATACCTCCAGTTCTTCCTGTTGTGGATGATGCATTTAATGATGCTTGCACTGCTCCTGATACCTTACCTCCAGCCCCTGCTAAGCCCGATAGGTTCTACAGGGTCCCGGACACTCATCACCATTTATACAAGGCTCCTTTCGCAGATCCTGAGACTATTTCCCAGGGGCCTAAGGCAGTAGCTTCGACCTCAGCTAAAAACCCTCTCCCTTCTGAAAGGGAATCCAGGTCCTTAGAGATGGGGTAAAAAGTATACACCTCTGCTACTCTCTCAGCTAGAGCATTGAACTGTCAGTTTCATATGATCCAATACCAAGAGTTTATGCTTGATCAGTTAACTAAGAAACTGTCCTCGGATGATTCTTTAGATAAGAAATATGTTCTAGAAATGGTAAATAACATTCAACAGGTTAGTAACCATTCCTTAAAATGTGGCTATGATGCACTGGAGGCTTCATTTAGATCAGCCATGACTGGCACAGTTATAAGAAGGCATGCATGGTTGAAAGAACAGGTCTTGCCGGATCATGTTAAAGCAAAGCTATTAGATGCTCCTATGGATAAGGTCAGTTTATTTGGTTCTCCTGCCCAACAGGTACTGAAGAAAATGGAAGAGAAGGCAAAATCTGTACAAACAGTGAAAGATTTCTTGCAGGTTCAGCCTCCAAGGTTTAGCAGGAACTGGCCTTCCAAAAATTGGTCCTTTCCAGACTCCTCTAAAACTCAGAGAGGCAGGAATAGGCGTTCAAGAGGCAGAAATCAATCCAGAGGAGGTGCCTACAGGGGACGCCAGTGGCAAGGTAACAACCAACGAGGCACAGACACAACCACTACCACTGCAACAGGACAATCACAGTGACTTGGTTTTGACACGCCTACCAGGGAACAAATAGCAGCACCCTTAGGCGGAAAGTTAGCATTATTTTCAAAAAATGGCACTATATCACAAGAGACAAGTGGATTTTGCAAACTATAGACCAAGGCTACAGGTTTCATTTCCACACTTTACCAGAAAAAGAGGAATGCCAAACCTACCACCAAATCAAAAGACAGAAGCTCTAAAACAAATAGCTCAATTAGCAAGGATGAGAGCTGTGGAAAAGGTACCACCTATGGAACAAGGCAAGGATTTTACTCCAGACTCTTCCTAGTACCAAGAAAAGAGAAAAATTGAGGCCTATTCTCGACCTGTCCGCTTTAAACACATTCATCATTGTTCCAAAATTCAAAATGCTGACCCTACAGCAACTACTTCCCATGCTGGGCAAGGAGTATTGGCTCGTGACTCTAAATCTCAAGGAGGCATACCTGCACGTCCCATACGACCAAATTGCAGAAGATACCTCAGATTTCTTGCAGGATCAGAGCATTATCAATTCTCAGCATTGCCTTTGGCTTATCTACTGCCCAGAGTGTTCACGAAATGCCTGGCATCAGTAATCGCTCACTGCAGGCTTCAGGAATCCAAATTTATCCATACCTGGACGACTGCCTGATACAAGCGGACAACAAAACAAGCTAACAGAACACTTACAAAGAGTCATTTGCTTACTACAGGCCCTGGGATACACAGTCAATATAACAAAGTCAAGACTGATACCATCCCAAACA
Source organism: Protopterus annectens (assembly GCF_019279795.1). NCBI lineage: Eukaryota > Metazoa > Chordata > Ceratodontiformes > Protopteridae > Protopterus > Protopterus annectens. The sequence continues at coordinate 1,287,906,981 of NC_056746.1, read as the reverse complement.
ATAACCTTCTTAGGTGCAGAATTGGACACAGTCAAACAGATGGCATTCCTAACTGCAGAAAAACAAGAACAACTTCCTCTCTACTTCTTGGCATTAACAAAGCAGACCAAACTAACAGCAAGGAAAGTACTGCAGGCCTTGGGCTTCATGGCATCCTGCATAATCCTGGTCCCCCATGCCAGACTACATATGAGAAAGCTACAGTGGTACCTAAAGAATTTATGGTCTCAACACAGGCACAGCTTAGAAACCGAAATACCACTAATTCCATGCCTGAAACAAGAGTTCCTATGGTGGGCTCAGACATGCCAGTCAAACCCAGGTTTGCCCTTCCACAGGATTCAACCAAGCCAAACCATCACAACGGACGCCTCAGACCTCGGTTGGGGGCCCACATGCTGGACAAGTGCATACAAGGCTTATGGACTCCAGAGCAGCTGCACCTGCACATAAATCAAAAAGAAATGCTGGCAGTACAACTAGCAATCCAGAATTTCAGACCATTCCTCCAAGAAGGCCAGTTGATGATAAGGACAGACAACACCACAGTCATGTGGTACATCAACAAACAGGGAGGCACTCATTCATACCCTCTATGCCGAATGGCCCTGGACCTATGGAATATGGCTCTGAGTTACAACATTCAGTTACAAGCAATTTTGCATCGGAAAACAAAACATCCTAGCAGACATATTAAGCAGAACTACCTCGGATGCTCACGAATGGATGCTACACCCGGACATCTTCAAGGCCATCACAAAGAAATGGGGATTGCCACAAATAGACCTATTCACATCCCCACTCAATCACCAGCTCAAGAAATTTTGCACAAGGACATACCACCCACTTGCTTGGAAGGTGGACTCTCTATCCTTCAGTTGGAAAGGCCTGACAGCATATGCATTCCCACCTCTTCCTTTGATGCACAAGGTGCTATTGAAAATCAAAGAGGAACGTCCAAGGATAATTTTGATAGCTCCAGATTGGCCAAGACAACATTGGTACCCATTACTAAGGAGCATGTCCCGGGGGAGAATGTGGACACTGCACCTGATTCCCTTGATGTTAACTCAGAGCGACTACAACATCCTGCATCCAAACCTGAAAACTCTGCAACTGACTGCCTGGAACATTACATAAGAGCAGCTAACCCAGATTTATCCCAAAGGGTTAAAGACATTATCCTAGAGGCCCGCAGGCCCTCAACAAGAAGGAACTATGCAGGAAAATGGAAAAGGTTTCTCATTTGGAGTACCGAGAGGGGCAAAGATGTGTCAAAGGTAGACATTGCCAACATCCTGGAGTATTTGGCAGAGCTATTCCATACAGGCCTGTCCTATTCCGCCATCAAAATACATGCATCAGCTATTTCTGCAGAATACAGCTTCGATCCACCTGTCTTTTCACATCCTCTACTCAGGCAGTTTCTGAGAGGAATTAAGAATGTAAAACCTCCTAGGAAACCACCATTGCCAGCATGGGACTTGAACTTTGTACTAGAAAATTGACACTTCCCCCTTTCGAACCAGCAGCAACAGCAGATCTTCAACACCTATCCTGGAAAACTGCTTTCCTGCTGGCAATTACCTCAGCAAGAAGGGTTTCTGAACTACAGGCTTTAATGGCAGTACAACCCTTCCTAATCTTCCATCAAGATAGAGTGTCCATGAGAACTAATCCTACATTTATGCCTAAGGTGGTATCCAGAGTTTCTTTAAACCAGGCAATCCACCTACCTACCTTCTTTCCAAATCCACAGAACAGGGGGGAAAGACTGCTGCATACCTTGGATGTACATAGACAGTTACACTACTACCTGGACAGAACCAAGGGCAATAGAAAAACTGACCAGCTTCTGGTAGCATATGCAACAGGAAGGGAAGGAAAAGCAATTTCCAAACAGACAATCTCCAAGTGGATAGGAAAATCTGTACTATGTCCTTCAAGGATGCATCTGCAGTCCTTACAAATGGGTAGAATACCATAGCCAAACTAGGGGAGGAGGAAGAAGAAATTATGGTGCAGTTAGGATCCCTTGCAAAACAGCAGTGGCAAACCCTGCTCGGGATCTAGAGTATAAAGGTAAGTTATAATGCTTGGCAAATGTATGCACGGAGGTCCAAGTAGCAGCCTCTATAACGTCCTTGGTAGCCACTCCTCGTAAGAAAGCTGTGGTAGTGGCTGTAGCCCTTGTAGAATGAGGCCTTATGTTCTGTGGAATTTGCTTTCCATGGTAGGAGTAACAGAATCTAATGCTTTTGTACCTACCATAAATGTAGATGTCCGAACAGGATAGCATCTGCAGTCAGGATTACCCACCCTCCTTCCCCTCTGTGGTACTCCTAGGGTATTTGCCCACCTAATAGCTAGCTGGGGGGGATCTCTTATGGTGTATTTGTTTGTATATATGTACATGCATGATAATTTTATGTGTTTGCCTTCTACTATTTGGAAACATTGGCATTTATCCAAAAATTTAGCTATCCAAGAGGGCAACTGGCATCTGGGGCAAGAAACACTGAGGAAAATGACGTCGGCTGATGCCTTTATACCCGAAGAACTGCAGCTATGACGTTGGGTGAAGTGCGACACCAGCCGAGGCCAGACCCAGACTTTGGAATCCGGCCGACCGAAGGGCTGCCTGACGACAGGACAACCCATTTGTAAGGACTGCAGATGCTATCCTGTTCGGACATCTACATTTATGGTAGGTACAAAACTGTACTTTCCCCAAGGATCCATCCTTGGACCCCTACTCTTCTCTGTTTACACCAATAATCTAGCCTCTGCCACCAAACATGGCACACTCATACAATACGCAGATGACTCCACCATCATCTGCTCAGCCCAGTCCCTACCAAAACTTCAAAAAGTCACACAGGAAACCTTTTCCTCTGTTGAAACATGGTTATCCGATGCCCAATTAATACTCAACCCAAACAAAACTAAACTACTCATCTTCCAACCCACCAAACATACTCAAAACAACTCTCACTTCAACATCACAGCAAAAGACAACACCACTATATACCCAACTGAACACACCAAATTGCTAGGAGTGGAAATAGACAATAAACTAAAATTTGACATTCACATATCCATGACCATAAAAAACTCCACAAAAAACTAGGAGCGTTATACAGAAATAAGCAATTTCTCACCAAAGCAGCAAAGATTTCAATAGCAAATTCCCACCTTATCCCCACCCTACTTTATGCCTCTCCAATATATACCAACCTAAGGCAATGTGATCTAAACAAGCTAGATACCTGCTACAACAAAATTGCCAAATTCGCCACAGGGGCATCCTACCGTACTCACCACTGTCTCTCATTTGCTGAACTGGGCTGGCTTGAGCTCCCTCACCTCCTTCAGTGGTATCAACTCTCACTCGCCCACAAACTAGTAAACCATCCACTAAATGTCCCATCCCTCCAGAATCTACTCCAACCCTATCGCACCACCAGACCACTAAGATCCAGCAACAAAAATCACTTGCAGATCACTAAAGCCAATAACTCTGCTGGTGAAGCACTATTCTCTTGCGCCATAGCCAAATTATGGAACTCACTCCCACCCACAATTACCTCTGTACCATCATGCACCCACTTCAAAGCTTTACTAAAAGTGCACCTAAAAACATGCTGGCTATGCCCTTGCAACTCCCACTCTATCATCTACCCAACCAACCACTACCTTTCTTTCCACTCCACTAACTACCTTGATTATAGCAAGCTCAGATGCTCATAAGCCTAGTACTTATTATACAGCAGGAACTTCTCATTGTAACATTTGTTAATGTCTGTTATGTAATTCACAGATAAAGATTCTAGTTGTCTACTGATGCACTATGTTATTCATCTGTAAATATGTTGTAAGTAATTGCTATGTTAAATTGTTAATCGCTATGTAATCCAATGTAACTACTGTCTGTTTATTTTACTGTGGAGCTTTTCTCCCCGGGCCTCCGCTGAAAATGGACCTACGTCCAGTCGGACACTCCTGGTCAACAAATTTAAATAAATAAATAAAAATAAAATAAAATAAATAGCTCACTTCTGAATCGCTTAAGCTACCCTGAAACACATTAATTGTGGCCACATACTCCAAACAAGTGTCTGGGAATTCACAGATACTCGGGTAAGGATATGCACCTGAAAATAGTGTAGGTCAGCTGTTAAGGGAGTTTTGTTGTAACTAAACTAGAGAAATCTCTAAAAGGCTTAAAGTGTATCTAGTGAGCACATTGCTTGGGGCAGTAGCTCAAACAGGTTTTCCTGGCCACTACTTAACCTAATAAAACTACATTTAGCTATAAATACAAGTAGAACTTAGAAAATATCACACTCATGAAATCCAGCTGGTGAAAAATGATATAGTAACTGAAGGGGAGCCCGCAGGATTTTTTGCAGAAGGGTGCAAACCCAGAGCCTCCCCACTCACCCCTCCATGCAGCCCCCACCACAGCCATTCCAGTGTCCCATTACTTGGCTATTTCACCACAGTTGCCATAAACAAAGTTCAAAGATCTTAGTGTGCATACTGTTTTATGCTTTACTTCTACAGTGATTACAGATATTTGGGTTTAATTTACAACTTTTATTTCAAACTTTCTAGCATAAACACTGATGGACATTTGCTAAACAAACCAATAGTCTTGCAATGAAAACAGACTTAGCATTAAGACTCCTCTGCCTTTGAAACTGACATTCATTGAACAGCATTGAAACCCACATTCAAAGAAAATGCATCTGGCCAGTGGCAGGTTAAATTACCTTTGGGCTGTTTTCAAATCATGGGCCCCTTGTACACATTTTTATGACCATGAAAAAATTCTTTGATTCACCTTCCTGATTTGTATTAATTATAATATATAATAATTGAATTATTTCCCTTGTATAATACAGCACCACTTGTTAGAGTATGTTTTAAATTTATAGATTTGAATATTTTTCCAGTAAGCAATGAAACAAAACATATGAACCAATAATGACAAACTGCCCAGTTCAGAACATTTCAGCCATAAAAGGCCATTCATACTTCTGTCGTTACAATCCACCAATATCAGTCAATATGTTCAGTCTCTGCAGAAGTAAAATTCATTGAATAATTCCACATTAAAGAGATCTGAAACTAATGAAGAGGTTGTTGCTAGAAACCAACTTTATATTTCACTGTTTCATCTACAAATTCAGTGCCTGCTGCCCTTAAGGAATAAATTGCCTATGTAACATTGAAAAATGGTAAGCTGGTGTATTGCAATAGGGAATGGTTGGCAAGGTGAAAAACAGGTTCATAGTTACTAAGCATCTCATCCAAAGGAGAATATACTCAGGACTGCAGCACCCCACCTCCTTCTACATGCTGTGGGAGAATCTACAGCCCTCTACATCAAGATGCAAGTATACTACCTGCTGTGCTACTAATACTGCTTTAAAATTCTATACCACGATAGTGATAGTATTGGCTAAACAAAACACTTGCACATTTTAAACAATCTTATCATGAGCAGCAGTAAACATCTCTTCCCTTGAAGCTCTCAATTCCTTGAACATGCACTTGAAAATTAATTCCAACTGCTAACTCTAACTAAGGCATTTCAATCTATCATACACATACACACACACACACACACACACACACACACACACACACACACACACACACACACCTCAACCTCTTAGTGCAAGAAATCTGGACAAAGCCTGAAGTAAATAGGGACAGATTATAAATATTGCTCTCATGATCTTAGAAACTTGCTAGAATAACAGGATTTGTATTAGTATGCATTTATCTAAAGGATATGATGTCTAAAACTCAAATGTCTGTTATTATTTAGCAATTTCAGTCCTTTTTAGGAGGAATATGGGGTAAAAATCTGAACATTCTGGAAAAAGCTGAATAGCCAAGGAGTATGCTACCTCCCTCTTATACATACATACATATGTACACACACACACACACACACACACACACACACACACACACACACACACACACACACACACACACACACACACACACACACACACGCATCATACCTCTCAGTCCCTTACACAAGAAATCTGGACAAAGCCTGTTATAATGCTGGGGACAAAGGACCAAAACTAGAGACACATTTAGAAAGTTGCTAGAATAACAGAATTTGTGTTAGAATGCTTTTTCTAAAGGATATGAAGTCTGAAACTCAAATGCATGTCATTGTTTAATAAATGTAATCCTTAGCTCATCCCAGCGATTTGTCAAAAAAAAAAAACAGAATTTTTATGAGGACCAGACCAAAAATATAAAGCAAAAATCTGGACATTCTGTGAAAATCTGTACATTTGAGAGGTATGACACACACATACATCCCCTTACCTCCTTAGAAAGTGAATAGAAGAACAAGGTTTGGATTAGTATGTATTTTCTGAGGATATGAAGTTTAAAACTCAAATGTCTGCCATTATTTCCTCAACGATTTACAAGAAAAAACAAAACTTTATGAGAAACAAACCGAAAATATGAGGCAAAAATCTGGATAATTGTGACACACTCCTACCCCCTCTTACTTGCACACAAACACACACACACACACACACACACACACACACACACACACACACACACACACACACATTCCTACTTCATACACACACACACACACATTCCTACTTCATACACACACACACACACATTCATACTTCATACATACACACACACACATTCATACTTCATACATACACACACACACACACACACACACACACACACACACACACACACACACACACACACACACACACACATTCATACTTCATACATACACACACACACACACACATTCATACTTCATACACACACACACACACACACACACACACATTCATACTTCATACATACACACACACACACACACACACACACACATTCATACTTCATACACGCACACACACACACACACACACACACACACACACACACACACACACACACACACATTCCTATTTCTCACACACACACACACACACACACACACACACACACACACACACACACACACCTACATATCTGTCTACTTCATACACACACACACACACACACACACACACACACACACACACACACACACACACACACACACATTCCTACTTCACACACACACACACACACACACACACACACACACACACACACACACACACATTTCATACACACACACACACACACACACACACACACACACACACACACACACACACACACACACACACACACACACACACATTCACACACACACACACATTCCTACTTCACACACACACACATTCCTACTTCATACACACACACACACACACACACACACACACACACACACACACACACACACACACCTATACCTTTACCTACCTACTTCTTACATACACACATACACACACCTACCTACCTGCTTCTTACATCCATACACCCCTACCTATGTCTTACACACACACACACACACACACACACACACACACACACACACACACACACACACACACACCTACCTCTCACTTGTACATTTGTCTGCAGTCCAAACATCTTCTGGAATTCAAATTCCATGTGGGCAAGGAAGATGAAGACGTAAACCATCAGTTGCAGAAGCGTCTGTGCAACTGGACACAAAGAGCATTCTTAAAGAAGAATTTCCTTAAAAAAACAACAATTTTTTATAATTAAAAGAAAATTACTATCCTGGCCAGCCTGTTCCGGGGGGGGGGGGTGCAAGTGCCTGCAGGCACCCTTATACTCTAATAAACCCTGACTAAGCAGTAACTACTCTGTAATTTTGTTAATAAAAGGCTCTAATCACCACCAAGTGAAATAATCCTTACTTTTTAAATAAAGTGTTTATGAACTGGAAAATGAGTTAACTTGTTTAAAACAAACCTGGATAGCTGATAATTTTTCTTTTATTACATTCCACTTTCTGGCTCTTTAATTTGAACCTTATTGGTACTTGTAGCTGCCCCCCCCCCAACATCCTGTGTGAGTTTACTTTAACTTCTGGATAAATGGACACCATTTTGAAAAGTTCCTTCATGCTGTCTGGACCCAGAGTGTGTGTGTTTCACTATCAGTTAACTTTTAATAAATATTCAGACTCTGTAAGTACAAAATACTGGATTTTGAAGGCATTTAAGGGACAACGATCTATGTTTACTTTAGATATCGAAATAGGGGTAAACTGATAAATTACTGTAGACATAGCTGCACTGTTTGATTGTCTACTGGAGTTTTGTAATGGATGCATTAAGGGATGAATGTAGTATAGTTTAAGCTGCATAGGTGTTTTCCTTCTAAAACAATATTGATTTTTAAACTGCTTTGACTGTAAAATGACTCTGACATCCAATTACTGTGGTCATAGTCACACTATTGTTTACTGGCATTCTAAAATGTTAGCATTGTGGGACATATTTTAGTAAGAGTTTAAGCTGCATAGACCTTTTTGTTCTTAAAAACAATAGTATTTCAAACTGGCTTTGAAAGTAAAAAGATACTGACATCCAATTACTGAGGACTTAGTCATACCAGTGATATGTAATGTTTGCATCGTGATACTTTAGAATAATTTTCAGCTGCACCTTTTCCTTCATTAAAGGAATGTGAATATGGAATATAGGCAAGAACTGCATAATGCGTGCTGTATAATGGAAATAACTTATTTAAGAGCTGAGTGGCCTAGTGGGCTAATGCACTAATACCCTTTCTCCGGGTATCTCTCTAATGCTGTTATTGTTTTCAAAATTTTTATTTCAGTCACCTCTGACTCAGTTAAGCTAAACAGTCACACATTAATTGCAGGCACACACTCCAAACAAGTGTCTGGGACCTCACCGATACTCGAGCAAGAAGGAGAACCACTTGAAAATAGTGTAAGTCAGCTATTAATGGATATTTATTTTAACTAAATTAGAGAACTCTCTAAAAGGCTTAAAGTGTATCTACGGATCACATTGCCTGGTTTGGCAGCTCAAACAGGTTTTTCTGGCCACTACCTAACTTAATAAACCTACATTGAGCTGTAAATGCAACTAGCACATAGAAATGATCACACTCATGTAATCCAGCTGCTGAAAAAGGATATAGTAACTGAGTATACTCTAATATCCCTGGCTAAACATTAGTTACTCTGTAACTTTTGTTAATTAATGGCTGTAATCAACAGCAAGTGACATAATCCTTACTTTTTGCATAAAGTGCTTCTGAATTGGAAAACGAGTTAACTAGGTTAAAACAAACCTAGATAGCTGATACTTTTTCTTTTAGTGCATGTCACAGTCTGTCTCTACCTGCTCCATTTGCCCTTGCTGTGCTTGGGCTCACTCCGCTCCCCTACCTTACCCCCCATTTCCTACCCACCCCTACTATGCCTACATTTATTTTAAACTAGCCACACCCATAAGCCCTATTACCCATCCCAACTGACAGACTAAATTATGTCACTTTTACATAGTGCTAGTCTCCCCATAACAAGATAGCAATACTTATAACTAATATCTCTCTCTCCCAACTATTACAATACAACAGTACATTTACAAAAGAATCATTACTGTCACTAACATTTAAATAAATCAACATAATACACATCCATATTATTGCAGTAATAGTCCTAACAATAGCAGCAAACCTCACTTCATACCACATTATTCTAAATGGCAAGAGGATAAGAAAGCACAGGCCAAAGTAGAGGTGCTATATCCAAAACAATGGTCAAACCACAAAGATGTAGATGTGATGATACGAGGCCAATAAACACTCCAAAGGTACTCCAAATATGTTTATTAACTCACAAAACACAGTGCGTCGACCTAGGTTTCGTCCGTCTCCACGGACTTCCTCAGAACACTGTAGCACACAAAACAAACTGCTTAAATAATCACATTAATCAACCAGTCAATTAACCTGATTGTATAATGAGGTAAATAAATACATAATTAAAATTAAAACCAAGATTTAAAAAGACATAGACAGTATTATTTATCCTTGAAACATTAAATTAAGAACGCTTGATATATGCGTGACATTGCCTCCTAAAATGTAGTGTGTCCTCTGATTATGGGTAAATCGATTTGATATGTAAATATAAAAATATGTAAATATGTCAATATGAAATAAAAATTCATGTAAATAAATAAATGAGTACATAGGTTCATAGGTTCATAGGTTCATAGGTTCATACTAGGCTATCTGCCCAAGGGCATTTACAAGCCTAGCCCATCGTTTTGTGGCTTACGCCACCCCTTTAGTATGGGGAACTATACCCATTATTTTGCTGTGCCTCTGTCGAGCAGTGACACTGAGGTAATCCCTGGGGTATATCTGCGATCTCCCATCCATTGGTCAAGATTTCTCTTGAACAAGGCCAGCGAGGTGCTCTGCCTCACATGTACCGGGATTTTGTTCCACAACATAGGCAGTCTTTGGGTGATGAATCTATCCCCCCAGCAGGCCGTATTAATAGCCGTTTGGAAGTTTAAGTCTCCAGCCCTTGTGGCTCTGATGGATCTAGATTTTTGAGGTGAAGCATATTCATCAAATCTGGGTTTGACATGGCCTTGTATGTTAGGCAAAGGTCACCTCTGAGCAATGATGGCGACTGAATAGAGCTGGAGTTCTTTCAGTCGGGCAGCATAGGACATATTTTTGAGACCCTTTATCCTTTTGGTGAGGAACTTTTGTGGCCTCTCCAGCTGCTGCAAGTGTCGGGTCAGATACATTCCGAATGGGGCATTGTACTCAATCATTGGTCTGATGAGTGATGAGTAAAGGGAGACTATGACCTCCCTTGATCTAGATGAGAATCCCTTCATGATAAGGTGGGCAATGTAGAAGGTCTTCCTAACTACTTTAGCTACATGGGTGTCGAATGACAGACTACTATCAACCTGGGTCCCCAGGTCCCTGATAACTTCTTCTGTCCTCAGTGGATTGCCACCTATTTGGTAGCTAGGGGTAACCTTGTTTTTCCCGAAGGGTATGACTATGCATTTTTTGGCATTTAACTTTAGGCCGTGGCTCTGGCACCAGTTATCCATTTCTGTGAGACCCTTCTGAAGGATATCTGTGTCAGATGTGTTTTCTACTATGGCCCAGTTTGCAGTCATCTGCAAACTTTGTCAGCCATAACCCTCCTGTGTTTGCTTTTACTGAAAAGTAGATGCCAAACAAGAGTGGGCCCAGGACTGAGCCCTGTGGGACACCACTTGTGACAGGCTTTGAGTCTGACATGGCGCCAGCAACTCTGACCCTGTGGGTTCTGTCACTCAGCCAGTTTGCAACCCATCTTGTGATGTATGGGTTAACATTTAAGCTGATGAGTTTTTCAATGATACCCGAGTGGGGTATTGTATCGAAGGCCTTAGCCAGATCGAGGTAGGCTGTATGGACTGCCTTTCCCTCATCAATGGCTTTGGTGACTGTTTCAAAAGTCAACCAAGTTTAAAAGGCATGATCTGCCTTTGACAAAGCCAAACTGGGTTGGATCCAAAGTCTGCAAATTCCCTATGTCTTTATTTATGAGGTCCATTATGATCCTCTCCATGGCTTTGCAGATAAGGCTTGTCAAGCTAATGGGCCGGTAATTTCCAGGGTCGGTGGAGGCACCGCCTTTGTGAAGTGGGACCACAGTTGCAGTGCCACTCCTGGAGTGCGTATCCAGAGGTAAGACTTTGATTAAACAGCTGTCCTAGCTGTGGGTTTAATTCCTCATTGAGTTCGTGGAGCACACAGCCGGGGACACCATCAGGTCCCATGGATGCTGTGTTTTTTGCTTTGGAGAGAGCAGTTCTCACTTGGGCGCTGGAGATGTTTGGGGGGCTGAAATCGTTTGGTATAGATATCTCTCCTTTTGGGGGGGAGGGGGGGGGGAAGTTTGCACTGAACCTGTCAGCCAGTATGTTGGCAATGTCTGTAGGATCAGTAAATAAATAAATAAATGAGTAAATAAATAACCCCCTTTTTTTTGTGTGATGTAAACATATCTCAATGCGTGTTGTATAATAATTTAATAATTTAATAATTGTCTAACTAATGCCCAATAAATCAATCTGTGTTATAATAATTAATATAATTTCCAAAATTAATAATGTGTGATATGTAATACATTTCAAAATCGATGAATGTATATACATGAGAATTACAGTAATAAATAAATTTATAATAATAAATAAATTTATCTCAACTTGATGCATTTAACCAATGTAATCAATGAGTTCAAAAAAATGTTCAATGTATTTAAAAACATGTGTATTAACATATGTATACGTATTACATTTAAAAGATTAAAAATGGCCATAATATAAACATGTAAAATGTATCTTATACTTATTGACGTATAAAAATTCAAATGTTTAAATATGTAAATGTGTTGTAGTGTATGTACCATATTAGCTGCCTTTAATACTGTGTAACCATAATATGGGCTTTATGCTAATATATTCATTCAAACCAGGGTACTGATGGGCATTCAATAAAATTTGCATTCTTAATTCTGTTATGTCAAGGTTATATTTGGTAATTTTACCTTGTTGATCCACATTCTGATGAAATATTCCAAAAAACTTAAACTGGTGATTGTTGAATTGATTTATATGTCTAGCTAAGGCGTTGGTTAACTTTCCATTTTTGATATCTAATATATGTTCTTTAATCCTGTCCCTCAACTGCCTGCTGGTTTTCCCAACGTAAAAACTTTCACATTGTTGACATACTGCAATGTAAACAACATTGCGTGTGAAACAATTAATATGTTGGTGTATCCTTACAATATGTCTATTAACTGTCACCATTTTATCGATATTGATCACGTGTTTGCATACCGAACACCTTCCACATTTGTAATTACCCATGGGTTTATTAGAATACTTCACCCCCCCAACATTTAGACTTTCAAACAAGTCCTTAAATGATGTGTCTTTCCTGAAAATGTATGTGATACTGCCTTTGAAAAGTTCCCCCATTGTATTGTCCATTTTTATGAGATTCCAATTCTTTTTAATAATGCTTCTAATGACCTCAAAAGTGTCATTAAAAGTAGTAATGAATAAAGGTATACTATTACACACAGATCGCTTATTACCAGTATTTTGAGTTTGAATACCACTGTCAAGCAAACACACATTATCATTTAATAAGGCTTTGTAAAAGCCATTCTTCCTTTTGTTTTTAACCTCATTAGCGATACTGTCACAAAATTCCGTGGGGTAACCCTGATTCAGAAAGAGTGTAATGATGAACTGTAATTCATTATGAAAGTCCACCTCCTCACTGACCATTCTGGCTGCTCTAACCAACTGGCCTTTGACCACAGCCTTTTTCTGGTGGTGAGGATGCCAGCTGTCATAATGCAAGTAAGAATTTGAGAAGGTGGGTTTTCTGTATATGTTGGATATTAAGTTGTTTTTGCTTGTATCAAAAGATAATTTGATGTCCAAATAACTTATACTGTCCTGACTTACAGTGTATGTAAATTTCAAAAACCAAACACTGCTATCTAAATACTTAATAAAGGCCTTTAACTCTGCCTGTTCACCATTCCAAATAATAAATAAATCATCTAAAAAACGGCCATAAAATTTAACATGTGTAAAAAACTCTGAATTGAACACATAATTTAGCTCCCAGTATGTTAATACAAAGTTTGCAAAACTGGGGGCACAAGCTGCCCCCATGGCTACCCCACTCTTTTGTTTAAAGTAGGCACCTTCAAAATATAAAAAAATATTTTTTAACACAATCTCCATGAGCTTAGTTAATACATTAATTTTGTTTTGATCGTATAAATTTGTGTAAAATAGCTGCTCTTCTAACCATTCCAGCCCCTTGTCGTGGGGAATAACCGTAAATAAATTGCAAACATCCATGGTAATAAATGTATCTCCCGGGTTAAATGTAATAGAGTTGATTTTGGCTAAAAAATCCCACGAATCCTTAAGTATATGTGCAAAGTGTTCTATACCAGATTTTAAATTGTAATCTAAATACTGACTGATAAAGTGTGTTTTACTACGTTTGCCATCTACGATGGCTCTAAACTGTAGGTTGTCCAAGCCTTTGTGTATTTTGGGGAAGCCAAAAATTCCACTGATGACTGGATATTCATTTTGTAAAAAACGCCATTCCTGTTCATCCAGTTCACCCTGGTGTAACATATCATATAATGCTGTATCTATTCTCTTGTGGGCTATATTAATTTCGTTCCTACTGATTTCCACATACGTGTCTCCCGTCAACAGGGCGTTCATGTAAATTACATAATCCTGGTAGTCAACAATGACTACTCCACTACCCTTGTCGGGTTTCATAATTCTAATGTTTTTAGTAGACAAAATTCTTTTTAACGTGGCTTCTTCCTTTTTTGTCATGTTGTTGTTAAACTTTGTGTGGTATTTTGTAAAAACATCCCTGATGTCATTTTCCGTCACCTTTTCAAAAAAGGCCACTTTCTTGTGCATAGGAGGGTTATACGTACTTGGTTTGGACAAACTATGTTTACCATATGCATTAATATCCCATGGGTTACTTTGATACAGGATTTTTAAATTTAATTTTCTAGTGAATAGTTTTAAATCAACAATTGTGTTCACTATATTTCCTCTCCTGCATGGTACAAAACTAAAACCCTTTGAAAAAAGGTTAACACATTCTCTATCAAATGTCTGACGTGTGTAATTATATAGTTTAAAATCCCCCTTATCATTTGCCACAATGTTTGGTTGAAAAAACAAAACACATTCCCCTTCATTGTCAAGTACACTATCAAATATTGTGTGCTCATTCAGATCTCCAATAGCATCTCCATGTGATTCACTTGACGAACCTAAACAATTATTGCACACAATATTCTTCTCTTGTTCATTTAAAACACTGGTATTGCATAAGGGTGATTGCCCGTCATATGCGTGTAAAGTTAAATCACACAGTGAAACACTACTGTCCACAATGTCCAAAACCCTCGGTTGATTTGTTCCACTCATAGTATTATCCGACAAACCCTCTAATGTCTCAAGGTGAGATATATTGTCCATGTCTAAATAATTGCAAGGAATATTGTTTACTGAACTACTGTTACATAAAATATTGTCTGTAAAGTTAATGTCTTTAAAGGCCAACGGTGCGACACTGTTACTGGCACCCGTTATTGTCAAATCACGACTGAAAGTTGAAAACATATGGGTCTGCTTACCAAGTACCTTGTCGTGGTGGACGCCATCGGCTACTTGTGCGCCCCCCACGCGTTTTTTTGAAAATTCACTTTTTTATATTGGTCCGGATCCCTCCTTGGCCGTGCGCCTGTACGTTCAAAATCATCGTCATCCTCAAAAGTATATTGTCCTCTAAGTCTTTTAGATCTTCTAAGGCCATCAACATTACCCGGGCTGCCATGTTGTCGTTGTGCTTAGTCTTCCGGTTGAGGAGGGGAAGTGATGTCATCAAGTACATCCAAGCGGCTAACACTGTCAATCGGCTTATTCTGTCCACGATGTATACAATGTGACTTAGGATACACCATACCAGATGCATAAATCTTAGTGTCCCTCTTTATTTTGTTGTGTTTTTTGTCATATATAATATCACAACTGTGTTCCACATCTTTGATGATGTTTGCGTAATTTGTGTAATATTGGTCAAACAAAAGATCTTGACTAATATTATTATTCAGTTCTTCCATCTCGGATAATAGAGATTCAATTTTCTTGTCATTAAATTTAATCATGATTTCCAATAATGCCAAGCCAGGGCAAACGATGGCAAACGTAGTAAAACACACTTTATCAGTCAGTATTTAGATTACAATTTAAAATCTGGTATAGAACACTTTGCACATATACTTAAGGATTCGTGGGATTTTTTAGCCAAAATCAACTCTATTACATTTAACCTGGGAGATACATTTATTACCATGGATGTTTGCAATTTATTTACGGTTATTCCCCACGACAAGGGGCTGGAATGGTTAGAAGAGCAGCTATTTTACACGAATTTATACGATCAAAACAAAATTAATGTATTAACTAAGCTCATGGAGATTGTGTTAAAAAATAATTTTTTATATTTTGAAGGTGCCTACTTTAAACAAAAGAGTGGGGTAGCCATGGGGGCAGCTTGTGCCCCCAGTTTTGCAAACTTTGTATTAACATACTGGGAGCTAAATTATGTGTTCAATTCAGTGTTTTTTACACACATTAAATTTTATGGCTGTTTTTTAGATGATTTATTTATTATTTGGAATGGTGAACAGGCAGAGTTAAAGGCCTTTATTGAGTATTTAGATAGCAGTGTTTGGTTTTTGAAATTTACATACACTGCAAGTCAGGACAGTACAAGTTATTTGGACATCAAATTATCTTTTGATACAAGCAAAAACAAGTTAATATCCAACATATACAGAAAACCCACCTTCTCAAATTCTTACTTGCATTATGACAGCTGGCATCCTCACCACCAGAAAAAGGCTGTGGTCAAAGGCCAGTTTGTTAGAGCAGCCAGAATGGTCAGTGAGGAGGTGGACTTTCATAATGAATTACAGTTCATCATTACACTCTTTCTGAATTGGGGTTACCCCACGGAATTTTGTGACAGTATTGCCAATGAGGTTAAAAACAAAAGGAAGAATGGCTTTTACAAAGCCTTATTAAATGATAATGTGTGTTTGCTTGATAGTGGTATTCAAATTCAAAATACTGGTAATAAGCGATCTGTGTGTAATAGTATACCTTTATTCATTACTACTTTTAATGACACTTTTGAGGTCATTAGAAGCATTATTAAAAAGAATTGGAATCTCATAAAAACGGACAATACAATGGGGGAACTTTTCAAAGGCAGTATCACATACATTTTCAGGAAAGACACATCATTTAAGGACTTGTTTGAAAGTCTAAATGTTGGGGGGGGTGAAGTATTCTAATAAACCCATGGGTAATTCCAAATGTGGAAGGTGTTCGGTATGCAAACACGTGATCAATATCGATAAAATGGTGAAAGTTAATAGACATATTGTAAGGATACACCAACATATTAATTGTTTCACACGCAATGTTGTTTACATTGCAGTATGTCAACAATGTGAAAGTTTTTACGTTGGGAAAACCAGCAGGCAGTTGAGGGACAGGATTAAAGAACATATATTAGATATCAAAAATGGAAAGTTAACCAACGCCTTAGCTAGACATATAAATCAATTCAACAATCACCAGTTTAAGTTTTTTGGAATATTTCATCAGAATGTGGATCAACAAGGTAAAATTACCAAATATAACCTTGACATAACAGAATTAAGAATGCAAATTTTATTGAATGCCCATCAGTACCCTGGTTTGAATGAATATATTAGCATAAAGCCCATATTATGGTTACACAGTATTAAAGGCAGCTAATATGGTACATACACTACAACACATTTACATATTTAAACATTTGAATTTTTATACGTCAATAAGTATTTATAAGATACATTTTACATGTATATATTATGGCCATTTTTAATCTTTTAAAATGTAATACGTATACATATGTTAATACACATGTTTTTAAATACATTGAACATTTTTTTGAACTTATTGATTACATTGGTTAAATGCATCAAGTTGAGATTAATTTATTTATTATTATAAATTTATTTATTACTGTAATTCTCATGTATATACATTCATCGATTTTGAGATGTATTACATATCACACATTATTAATTTTGGAAATTATATTAATTATTATAACAGATTGATTTATTGGGCATTAGTTAGACAATTATATAATTATTAAATTATTATACAACACGCATTGAGATATGTTTACATTACACAAAGGGGGTTATTTATTTACTCATTCATTTATTTATTTATGTACTCATTTATTTATTTACATGAATTTTTATTTCATATTGACATATTTACATATTTTTATATTTACATATCAAATCGATTTACCCATAATCAGAGGACACACTACATTTTAGGAGGCAATGTCACGCATATATCAAGCGTTCTTAATTTAATGTTTCAAGGATAAATAATACTGTCTATGTCTTTTTAAATCTTGGTTTTAATTTTAATTATGTATTTATTTACCTCATTATACAATCAGGTTAATTGACTGGTTGATTAATGTGATTATTTAAGCAGTTTGTTTTGTGTGCTACAGTGTTCTGAGGAAGTCCGTGGAGACGGACGAAACCTAGGTCGACGCACTGTTTTTTGAGTTAATAAACATATTTGGTGTACCTTTGGAGCGTTTATTGGCCTCGTATCATCACATCTACATCTTTGTGGTTTGACCATTGTTTTGGATATAGCACCTCTACTTTGGCCCGTGCTTTCTTATCCTCTTGCTAATTTGTTGGTGAGCATTTGGTTCTTGGTGGAGTTTCATTATTCTAAATGGGTCTGGAACCCCCTATAATGCTTCATTTCCCTATCCATCAAAAATAACACTTTTAAATATTAAAATGTCACCCTCAGTCTACAATATTAGTTATATTAATCAGATTAGCTATACTATAATACCATAACAAAAAATCCCAATGTCTCACTGAAATATAGCACAATCATAGTAAAACTCCTCAAGACCATAACACACATCATCTCACAGTTAACTCGTAGTGGAGATATCCATCCAAACCCTGGCCCCAACACCAACCCATTCCAGCAAACACCCCAGTGTGGCAGCCATAGTTTACTAAACCTCTTTTGGAAATTATCTGACCCTCTATTATTAAATTTGAACATTAGAAGTATTCTTAACACCCAAAAACTTCACACAACTCTCATCTACTACTGTCCTGACATTATTCTGATTACTGAAACCTGGTTGTTTGATTATCTTTTTGGCTTTTAGGGGTCACCACAGCAGAACTCTGGTCTGCTAATGATTGGTAGTTGATTTTTTTATGGTGCCGAGTTGCCAGCCCAACGCCCAACTTTTAGCGAAGGCACGCCCATTCACGCAGCTTTTGGAGGCCACTCAACCATGGGGAGGACATGCAAACTCCACACAGAAGGCACTCCAGCCGAGAATCGAACAGGAGAACCTCTTGCTGTGAGGCAACAATGCTACTGCTGTACCACCGTGGCTTGATTACTGAAACCTGGTTAAAATCAGAAATTAATGAAACTGAAATTCTACCTCCAGGTTACAATATGTATAGGGTAGATAGAAAAGGGAAAAAAGCAGGAGGAACAGCCATTCTATTTAAAAGTAACCTTATTCTAGAGATCCTACAACAAAATACTCCTGACATCGATAATGTAGAAGTAATCTTTGCAAAACTTAAGATCAACTCCAAAAAATACTTAAACATAGTTGGAACCTATATAATTCCAGGTAACAACAATAAAGCAGAATCACAATCTAGTTCAGTAATTTAGCAAACTGTGAAGAATAAGTGGAAAGCAGACATTAAAATGCAGACATTTAAGAAATGTATGCTAATATCCTGTGTATTGGTGTTCGCTATTGTCTCTGGGCTGGTGTAATTAAATCCATGCCCTTTACAAGCAGCAGAGCTGGTTTAGCTTCTTTGGCCAATTGAAAGCATGGCAATGAAGGAAATAACTAAAGTCGTACCTTTTCTAGAGGAACTAATGCAATGGTTTATGGGCAACATCAACTGTGAACCTACAATGCATATGGGTTCATAGGTAGGTACTAGGCTATTGGACCTAGGGCCTATACAAGCCTAGCCAAAAAGGCAACCTGGCTTTCCTACCCAAGAAAATTATTTTCCTGTGCCCCTGTCAAGCAGAACCACAGAAGTGATCCCCGGGGTGAATTTCTTATTACCCATCCAATCATCAAGATTTTTCTTGAAGAGTGCTAATGAGGATCTCTGTTTGACATAGATAGGTAGTCTGTTCCAGAGTATGGGAAGTCTCTGGGATAGGAATCTATCCCTCCAGCATGCAGATACAGATTCTTAGTTTTAGCACTTAAATTTGCTTATTTGTGATCAGCACTTGTTCAGAACTTGTAAGCACTAAATAAGCTACTAATTACTATAGCACTCAACCTTCCTCATTACCTAGAGGAAAACAGTTTTTGTACCTATTTTTCCTCACTTGCTTAGAGAAAAACAGCTCCTGTACTCACTTTCCTCACTTATCTAGAGGAAAATAGTTTTTTTTATTCAGGCATGTCCAAGGGTCAGCTCCAAGTGTTCTCTCCTGTCTATTTGATGAATCTGGGCATCTTGAGGCAATGTAGAAATTGCCTCATGTACACAGACAACCCTCTCCTCCTACCACCCAACACTACAACCTGTGAGAGATGCACTTATCTAGCCAAACTGGAGGTAAAGCTTTCTCCAACCAAGACTGAACTTGACAGTCATGAGGAGAAGGTAAACATTTGCACCACACCACACTCATCACATAGTCTCACTAAATCTACACCACCAAAATCAACACATACTAACACAAAAACATTCACAGAGGCTCTCAATAATAATCTGTCTAAGCAACAGAGACCTCCAAAGCAGAAATGCAAGCAACCTCCATCCCCCAACACAACGCAAATGACACAGCCCACAGACTCAGTTTGCCACTCAACCACAGCCAATAAGGCAAAACAACGTACCCAACATACTAGTCATAGGTGACTCTATAGTCAGGCACACTGATGTCCCACCCGCCAGGCTAAACAAGGAGAAGGTTACTGTCAGCTGCCTGTTGTGTGCCAGGATCCACCACATAACCCACGCAGTCAGGTCACTCCACAACAAGTACAAATATGACTCCGTCATTGTCCATGTTGGTGTGAATTACCTGAGACGTTCCTCCCTGGACTACATGAAAAGAGACATGGAAGAGCTCTCCGATCTTGTAGCCCAGACAGGTATGACCCTAGCCCTGAGTAGCATTCTGCCATCACCCAGAATTATACCGCAGTACAAGGACAAAATGATTGACTTCAACAATTGGCTAAGCTTCTGCTGTCATTCTAAAGAGACCCAGTATCTGTCTGTTTGGGATGACATGGTCGACAGACCATGATGCTTTGCCACAGATGGCCTGCACCTGTCACCCCTGGAATTAGGGATACTGGCTAAGGCTCTTGCTGCCCCCATAGTGCCTTTTTTAGACAAGGTTCAAATGACAAATTCACCACTGTAGCAGGAACAGGCAAGCAAAAACTGAGGGTAATGCTACTCAATGCTATAAGTCTAAATCTCAAAATGCACTCACTCGAGGCACTGCTTAAAATGGAGAACATTGATATCTGTGCAGTGACTGAGACCTGGTTCAAGGCTCCAGAGAGCACCCCTGCACTACCAGGCTATAACTCATACCACACTTTTCGGCCATGTAACCTGGATCGAAACACCAAAGGTGGAGGTGTCAATATTCATTAAGGATATCCACACTTCCAGGCTAGTTGCTCAGCATAATGCATCCGAGGTTATCCAAGTGCAACTAACTCTGGGCAAAAGTGAAATCCAAATTGTAGCTTGCTACAGATCCCCCACCATGCCCCAGGAGTCCCACTCCTCTTTCCTTGATGTACTGGAAAATATTAGGGTTCAACCAAACACCCTAATAATGGGCGACTTCAACTACCCCACCATTAACTGGGAAAACTACTCATGTACCAACTCCTTAGCTCAACACTTTCTGGAATTCATAAACTCCAATGCCCTGGATCAACTTATTCACACCCTCACCAGGGGCAACAATATCCTAGACCTAGTTATTACCAACATGAGTGACTGGTGTTCCACACCTAAAGTCAACTCCTCGTTGTTCCGATTCAACCATAAACTAATCACCCTTGATATCCACATCCTGCCCCCACCCCCCATTAAAGAAACCATGGTAAAACATTTCTCCAAAGCCAACTTCATGCTTCTTAAGATAGAAGTGGTGAACTTCATGACACCCATGCAGATGGACAATACAGTTACGACTGCTAAATCCTACACAAATGCACTCTATAAGCACTTACATAAGTGCATGGATTGTGCTATCCGAAACAGAACCAAGATGCTATCCTCCAAAAAAAGGAAGCTAATCTGGTGGGCCCTGCCATAAACAAACGGTACAACAGAAGGAAGAAGCTGCTACAAAAGAGAGTAAAATCCTATGAGTGGAGGAGCTCCCTGGTCAGTCTCAGTAAGAAGCTGAGATCCCTTATAAGATCCTCCAAAGCTAGCTACGAAAACAAAATCGACACTAATTCTAAGGACAACCACAAAGCATTCTATAGCTATGTCAAGAATCTCAATGGCAACACCCAGATTTGCTCTGAGTTACAGCACAATGGCATGAAAATTACAGAACCAACTGATATTGCCAACATCCTGGCGGATAGGTTCAGTGCTAACTTTACCCCCCCTCTCACCCCCTAAAGGGCCCATGTCTATACAGGAAGAATGCAGAGTCCCTGTAATCGCAATTACACAGGTAAAAGCTACACTCTCTAAAGCCAAAAACACAGCATCCATGGGACCGGACAAATCCCAGGCTGCGTTTTAGATGAACTTCAGAATGAACTGTCTCTCCACTTAAGCACCATGTTCAACAATAGCCTCGCATCAGGCTTTGTACCCACTGAATGGCTAACAGCAACAGTTATCCCACTCCACAAAGGGGGAGCCACCACTGACCCCGGGAACTA
This sequence comes from Protopterus annectens, assembly GCF_019279795.1. Lineage (NCBI taxonomy): Eukaryota > Metazoa > Chordata > Ceratodontiformes > Protopteridae > Protopterus > Protopterus annectens. The sequence continues at coordinate 1,287,884,349 of NC_056746.1, read as the reverse complement.
TCGACCTATTAGCCTGACGAGCCTGGTCTGCAAGGCCATGGAATGTATCATCATGTAACTCATGAACAAAGACATTGGTAACCTCCAAACTCTGGATCCCACCCAGTTCTGGTTTGTGAAAGGCAGATCATGACTCCTGAACCTGATCAACTTATTTGAGGCAGTCACCAAAGCTGTAGATGAGGGTAAGGTGGTTCACAAAGCCTATCTTGACTTCGCCAAGGCTTTGGACACCAACCTCCATTCTGGAATTATAGTTAAACTCACTAAACTAGGTATAGATCCCTACATCACAAGATGGGTTGCCAACTGGCTCACTGACAGAAACCACACTGTAAAAGTTGCAGACTCCAAATCTGACCTCAAAGCAGTGACAAGTGGAGTACCACAGGGCTCCATCCTGGGGCCTCTCCTGTTTGGTATCTACTTTTCTGAAGTACAGGCTAACACAGAAGGCCTCTGTCTAATGAAGTTCACAGATGACTGCAAACTAGGAGCCATAGTTAAGTCCCCAAATGATGTGGACATCCTACAGAAGGGCCTCGTTGAGACAGATGCCTGGAGTCAGAGCCATGGCCTCAAGCTCAATGCCAAAAAGTGCAGTGTCATCTCCTTTGGTAAAAACTCTGTACCCATGAACTACCACATAGGTAGCAATCTACTTAACACCGAATGTGTGATAAGAGACCTTGGGACCCAGGTGGACAGTAGTCTCTCCTTTGATAGTCACATCACCACAGTAGTCAGGAAGTCTTTCTTCATGGCACAACTCATCATAAAAGAGTTCTCATCCAGGTAAAAAGAGGTTGTTGTTCCTCTCTGCTCAGCACTCATTAGATGCATTATAGAGTACAATACCCCTTTTGGAATGTACCTCACAAGACATCTGCAACAGCTGGAAAGGCCACAGAAGTACCTCACAAAGAGGATTACTGGCCTCAAACAAATTCCCTACACTGACTGTCTCAAAAAACTCCAGCTTTACTCTGTAGCATGTCGCCTACTCCGAGGTGATCTCTGCCTAACATATAAAGCTATGTCAAACCCAGAGCTGTTGGACATGCTACACCTAAAGAAATCCCAATCCCTCCGAGCAACACACTCTAGGGACCTAAACCTTCTCACCACAATAAACAGGACATGCTGGAGGGATAGATTCCTGTCCCAGAGACTTCCCATACTCTGAAACAGGCTACCCATCTATGTCAAGCAAAGTTCTTTATTAGCACTCTTCAAGAAAAATCTTGATGAGTGGATGGGAAATAGGAAATACACCCTGGGGATCACTTCTGTGTCTCTGCTCGACAGTGGCACAGGAAAATAACTTTCTTGGGTGGCATAAGCCAGGGAATCTTGTTGGATAGGCTTACATAGGCCCTTGGGCCAAAAGCCTAGTACCTACCTATGAACCTATGTTCTGTTTATTGTGGTGACAAGGTTTAGGTCCCTATTCTTCTATATGCATTAATTTCTATATTTAATCTGTAACTATACTGTTACCCTACAGTTTAAGTAACATGTATTAACTTTTAAGCTCTTGTGGTTGCTTTTTTATTATATATTTATCATTGCTTGTTATTACCTGAGAGGTGGGTTATCATTTGCCATTGCAGTGGTACCTGTTTGTAGTTAGATCAGTTTGGCCTCCTGCCAGTGAAACAATTAATGTATGTTATTTCGTATTTGGCTGGGAATTGTGTGCGTATGAGAAAAGTAATAGCTGCTGTGTTGGTAAAAGTCACTTAAAGATACTTTGTTTCTCAGAGACAGTGGTGATGAGAAGGTCTGGCTTGCTAAGTCAAAGACTCAGCTCTAAAGGTGGCCTACCTACATCCTTATCTGGGGATGGATGTTGAAAGCTCATAGCCAGAACAGCAGTGCATATTCCTTTTATGATCTTGCAGCCAGGTTTCATGTTCTGAATTGGTTATACAGATGGACAGTTGTGCACTTTTTTCTATAATTTCTACCTGCTGGTTACCAATGGTGTGACTTGAGACAGTACTCGTCTGGTGGCAGCTAGGATATTGTCTTCATACTTGGCATCAGTTCATGCTATCAGTTGTCACACTGTGGTGGGCAGTGACCCTTTTATCACAGGTTTTAATATATGTTGGTAAACAGCTGCACGTAATTCTGTACATCATTTCATCATACTTACTGGAATCATCTAAAAAAACTGCAGATATATTTGCAGTATTTACAGACAAAATATATGCCTGAAGATAGGGGTATACTACAAGGGATTTGTACCAACCATAGCTGAATAAAGATAAAAAAGGGTTAGGGAAGAAATAAATAGGGGGTCACATTACATTGATGTCAACAGCTGCATTCCCAGTCAGAGGCCAAATGTACATTTACCTATTTTTGAAAGCGGTTTTGAAAGACCATATATCTCATGACACCTCATCATTTATTTCAGAATTTTTATACTGCAGTATAGACTGTCAAATTATCATAGTAATATTTTGGGAAAGCATCTATGAATGAGATGCAAGGATGTACCCCTGAGATTGCTTGTTAGGGTGAACCATAGTGCATTTGGGCACGCATCTTGTTCATGTAGGACAGAGAGGGCTGTTTTGAATTGCCTTTATGAAATATGGTATTTAAATATGATCCTCTACAATTTCTCTGAAGATATGTAATGTTGGGACTTGCTAGAAAAATTAACTGAGAATCGAGCATTTTAACTGTAGTCCTGCTGCAACTTAGGAGTTTATGAAGACCATGGGTTGCAAAGAACTCCAAAGGCATAAAGTTAATTTGGTAAGAAAAAAAGCCATTGTGATTTGAGTTGCTGTGGAAATAATGTCAGACTTTTGGTTTGTTCTCAGAAACGTCTTACAAACATGAAGATCAAGTTTTTGTTCTTGATTTGACCTTGATGTCTAATAGCTTGATAGTTGTGATCATCTCCAGTGGAGAGTTACCTGTTTTTATGATTCAGAATTTTTATGGCATGACAAATGATGATACAGGCAGAAAAGAGAATTGTCTTTAATTGTACTGGTGTTAAGAGGAAGGCCATATGTTTCATGTCATTTGTTAATCACAGCAGTACTGTTTTGCAGCTGAGTTCAAATTTTGAAGCAAAAGTTAGATTAATAGAGTAATCATAGTAGTATCATCCACATAGCTTATGTAGAAATCATACAGTATCATTTACACATACTGAATTACTTGCACTGGAGTAATATAGTACCATCCACATAGTTTATGTAGAAGTCATATAGTATCATTTACACATACTGAATTACTTGCACTGGAGTAATATAGTATCATCCACATACTGCATAAATTGTGTAGGAGTAATTTAATTTCATCCACATACTAAATTACTAGCGCAAGAGTTAATGTAGTATCATCCATTTACTAAATTACTTGCCCAAGAGTAATGGAGTACCATCCACATACTGCATATTTTGTACAGAAGTAATGGATATCGTCTGCATACTGGAGTGCTTGCACGAAAGTAATGTAATATCATCTGCTTACTAAAGTACTTGCACAGGAGTAATGTAATGTCATCCATTTACTAAATTACTTACATGGGAGTAATGTAGTATCATCCATTTACTAAATTACTTGCATGGGAGTAATGTAGTATCATCCATTTACTAAATTACTTACCCAGGAGTAATGTAGTATCAATCCATTCACTAAACTACTCACACGGGAGTAATGTAGTATCATTCATTTACTAAAGTGCATGCACAGAAGTAATGTAATATCATCCACATACTGAAATACTTGCACAGAAGTAATGCAATATCATCCACATACTGAATTACTTGCACAGTACTGCACTGCACTGCATGGAATATTGTTTACAAAAGCCAAGAAAAACAGAGGTACAAGTACTGATCCTTGTGTAATACTAATTACAATCGACTGATGGATTCTTGGGGAATGTCACCATTTAAGCAGACTGGACATGATCTTTCCAGCAGCTTTCAGAGAAGTTGATAATCTTAACTTGATAGTCTAGCATTTTAGGCATGTGATTGGTACCTAGTTGTTGACTGCTTTGTGATGGTCAGTGTAGATTTTAAGATTTAAGCCCTTGATTTTCTTGATGACAAAGCATAGTGGTCATTCAAGTTGTGTCTTGTTTGGACAGGAACATAACAAAGGAAGCATTACACTCCATGACTGGCCTAAAAAGTGCAGAAAACAGTGGAATGATTACATCACTAGACCTGGATGCCATGCTCTTACTAATAAGCTGTGTAAAGGAATTTCTTACAACAGTGGATACATGGTGATCGAAGGACAGTTCATTGTCTGCAAAGGCTTCTAACTCCCTAACTTCTGGATAAATATTCAGAGGTGTTTTCAATGTGACAGTTACAGGGGATGCCAAAAGATGCTATTATACATTTTCTGGTATTTAGTTTAAGGTCATAGTTTTGACACCAGCTGTCTGTTTGTTTGAGGGTCAAGGTGTCTTCTGGAGAGTTTATGATGGCACCAAATTAAAATCATCTGGAAACTTGATCAGCTATAAACTCTAAACATTAGCTTTGAACTCTGAGAAGTAAATGCCAAAGAGGAGTGGCCCAGGGACTGACCCCTGGGGTGCATTGACAGTGACAGGTCTTTTTGGATGATGTAAAGCTGCTCACCCTAATTTCTTGGGTTCTATTACTGAGACAATTTGCTATCCAACAAGTTATATAGTGATTTACATTTAGTTGGGTGAATTCATCAAGTATATCTGAGTATGGTATAGTGTTGAATGCCTTTGTGAGATCTAGATATGTGGTATGTACCACTTGTCCCCCACCCATTGCTTCAGTAAACTTCTCAAAGACATTGACCAGGTTAAGTAGGCAAGATACGCTCTTGACAAAACTAAAATGGTTTGGGTCAAGAGTATGTAGGTTGCCTATGTTCTTATTTATTAATTCCATAATGATCCTTTCCATAGACTTACAGATAAGGTTGGTCAGACTTATGGACCTGTAGTTACTTGAGTCTGTTGATGCCCCACACTTGTGCAAGGGGTGACTTTTGTTGTCCTCCATTCGTCAAGAACACAAAGACTCTTTGGAAGCTAATATTGAGTAGACTGTGTGGGGAGTTAGGTCCATTTTCAGTCTGGCCAGTAGACATCCTGGTATGTAGTCTGGTCCTGTAGACACAGTGTTCTTGAACTTGAACAGTGTCTTGAGGATTTGTTCTTTGAAGATTTGATTGGGGTGTGGGTGCCAGTATGCTCTCTGGGAATGTGTGGGGGTGGGGAGATAAAGATAAAGCTAAATTTATCTGCTAATAGATTCAATATTTTCTCTGGGTCTAAGTATGTGTCATCATTTACATTTAGCACTTGAACTGCTGAAATTTGTTTCTAAGATTTCTAATAACATTAAAACAAGTTTTTTGTGATTGTCTTTAGCCTGAGTGGCTATTTTTGCCTTAAATCTAGCTTTGGTTGATTTGATCAGGGATAGGAGTTCTTTGTTTAATTTTATGAGCAATGAGTACCTGTTTATATGTGGGTAAGCAAGGAGTCTCATCAGGCTGGAAAGGGATGCTAAATTTAGCCAAGTCAAAGGTTACCATACGTCCAGGTTTCCCCGGACATGTCTTCCTTTTTGGGCTCCTGTCCGGGCTGTTTTTGAAAATTCTGCGATTTGTCCGGGTTTTAAAACCCGGACAAATCACAGAATTTTCAAAAAGAAGACATCCCTATTTCGGAGTTTTTTCTCCGCTTTGTTTTTTTTTTTTGATTGGCTCGTATACCGGTATACGAGCCAATCAAAAAATGGAGCTCTGTTCAATGCAGAACTGCTTGATGTTCCCCATTGAACCAGAAGAGGGTCCGCTGTGCGCGCTTTTGATTGGCTCATATACCGATATATATCACATACGAGCCAATCAAAAATCCACAAACAAATACGGACCTTTTTTTTTTTTTTTTTGCTCTTCAACTAAGTAGAAAGAGAACGAAAAAATATGTGCTGCTACCATCACATATTATTTCGTCCTCTTAGGCTGAAGAGCAAAAAAAAAAAAAAAGTCTTTAGTTTTAGTCCTACAAAAGTAAAGACCTTTTTGTTTTGCTCTTCAACCTAAGAGGATGAAATAAGATGTGCTGCTAGCAGCACATTTTTTTCGTCCTCTTTCACATACAAAGAATTATGGTAACCCTAGCCAAGGCATCACTCATTTTTACTGGTTTAAAACAAACTATACAAGTCAACACATGAAGACACTGTTCATAGCACAGACCAGTGGCACTTCATGCAACTACTGTTTTGAACTCCAGGAATTTATGAAGAAGGTTTTACAAGGAAAATGATGGTTCTGTGTTCCTGCATTTATGCAGTGCATGGTTAAACACTGTGAGGTGAACAGAGGTATGCAAACATGAGCAACCTATAATGGTACAGAAACATAAAGAAAATTCAAATGAGGCCACTGGCTAATAGCAAACAGTGCTATTCAAGGTTCCAGTAGCAATCAGAGCATAATCTTTGAATACCAAGTTACTGGAGGATGCTTCCAGCTTCAGTCTTATGGTGAATATGATTGATTTATCATACAGTTTGACTATGGAGGGAGTTATAGTGACACTGTTGCCTTTTGTGCATTCATCTAGTGCAGTATGCCCAAACAAGTGCTTGACACTGAAACATTGCACTGATTAGGTGCTCTCAAAGGTCTTGAACAAGGTTTCTATGACAATGCCAATATTGATTCATTCCAGAGTAAGGAGTGACTGTAGAGAGTGAAGTTTTTTGTTTTTTTTTGTTAAGGCTCTTAGCATTGAACAACTGTACCTTTATGTTATCCACATTGTGTTTTGTTATTTTGGGAGCTTTTGAAGGCTGATATTGCCTAAAAATGCATAATGGGGGTGGACAAGGTTATTGCCTATATACAAAATCCTGGACAGGCTGTTCTTGGCAGAGTAGTTAGGTCTGTCTATCATCTCCTTCCAGGCTACTTCTTGGACCCCCCATTTGAGTGACACTAGAAATTAAGCCAGTTGTGGAAGTCCGTAATCTTTTGTTTGCATTGTGGTATTATGGTGAAGGCAAAATGCTTTTCAAGGTTAGGTTCGTACTTGCTGTCTGCCACTTATTCCAGGTGCTTCATCATGTCTGTATTTATATAGTCCAGGGAGGTATGTCTCAAGACATTTATTCCCATGTGTAGTATGACTTTGTCATGTGATGCAAGGACTTGCGTGCATGATTGATCTGGCGAATCCTAGCACCTGATAGGAAACTAACTGTGACCATCTCCTTACACACCCTGATCAGTGGTGCATCAGTGTGTCTCACTGTGGAGTCACCTGTGACTAGGATGTTGGATTGTGTAGAGTTTTGTCTCATGGGGGAGGTGGTAAGGGTACTTTTTTTTAGTTTACATTTGTTTCATTGTGGGTGCTACTTGAGTTTAGGGTTTTATGAGGTTGCTGAGAGTACTTGTTTTTTACTTTACATTTAAGAGGCTTTGTAGTTTATGTAGGTTGCTTTTAAGAGCCTCAGCATATGTAGGTGTATGTGTTTAGTTGTATTGTGTGTGATAGGTATAGTGTGGTGGTGTATGTAAATGGCAATGTGTTTAGTATTTGTAGTGGTTATATGTGAGACCCTTGTCTCCAATACCATTGTATAATTACAGATCTCACACACTGTGTTTAAGTATTAAGTGGTTATCAGCAAATATGAGATAATTACTACATTGTGACAAACAAACAAAATAGAGCCAGCATACGGTGAAATCATGTTACTTTAATTGGTAAAAAATAAAAAAATAAAAAAATACACAGACCGGTTTCGGCCAGGTCAATACACAGCCTTCATCAGTGTAAAGTGAAAAATGAGTGATATGCATGACAATAAATACATCCATCTGCAATATGATTGGTAGATTCAAAATTGCTCATTCAGACCTGGTGGGAACATACCACCCAATTTTACAATCCATTTTTTCTCTTTGGTGTTTAATATAGAATGCCATCCTGTCTTGTTGCCCATATTACCTTTAATGATGTCTATAATCATAAAGGAAAAGTTGGCAGAGTGGTGTGTTAGATGATGTTTGTATAGTGCGTTACTGACTCTTTTATTTTTAATGTTACACTTTACACTGATGAAGGCTGTGTATTGACCCGGCCGAAACCGGTCTGTGTATTTTTTTATTTTTTGTTTTTTTACCAATTAAAGTAACAGGATTTCACCGTATGCTGGCTCTATTTTGTTTGTTTGTCACATTTGTTCCTTGAGCCATGCATTTCCACCGTGCAGGAGTACCTTTTTTGCTGCTATAATTACTACATTGTCTAGGATGCCCATTTCAACCACATTGGCCACAGTTGGAAAATGCAAATCCATTGTTCCAGAGTTTTAACTAATGTGAGTTGCAGGGGAAGTGATACCAATGTACTTGGAGTTGATTTAATGGAGTGCTATAAGTCTAAAAAAACTGTACAAGTCAACACATGAAGAGCAACACTCCTCTTAGCACAAATCAGTGGCACTTTTTGCAACTACTGTTTTAGACACCAGGAATTTATGAAGAAGGTTATATAGGGAAAATTAAGGTTCTATGCACCTGCATCTATACAGTGCATGGTTAAACAAATGTTGTGAGATAAGCAGAGATACTTAGAATGATGTTGTGGGATGAGGTGCAGAATTTGGATAACATAAATGTACAGTTGTTCAATGCTAAGAGCCTTAAAAAAACTCATTCCAGGGTAAGGAGTGCCTGTAGGGAGTGGAATCAATATATGCATAGTCTTGGAGACCTCATTCAAGACTATTGAGAGCACCCAATCAGTGCAATGTTTCATTGCCAAGCACCCTTTCAGCAACTTATAATGGCACTAAAATACAAAGAAAATTCAAATGAGCCCACTGCTCACTAGCAAACCAGCACTATTCAGGGTTCCACTAGCAATCTGAGTCCTAGAAATGGCTCAGTTCTACCTCTGTTCTCAGTAGAGATTAAACAAAGCAGTTTGTCTCAGATGACAATAAGTATGGAAAATAAGTGCAGGGCTGTTTTAATAACTCAGTATGAAATGCAAAATTACCCATCCCATGTGTTTCTAATGTGAAAGAAAATTAACTTTAGTACAGAGTGCTGTTAACCAATCAAATGGTTGCTTAGTGTTGCTAAGCTCTGAGTGAATGAGCACAAGAATGCCAAATGCAAGCAACTTATGGCGGCACAGAAATACAAAGAAAATTAAAACAAGCCCACTGTCCAATAGCAAAACATCACAGTTAAAGGTCAGCTAGAAATCAGAGGCCTACAAATGGCTTAGTTCCTCATGTACTCTTACTAGAGATCAAAGCAATTCTGTCTTGTATCACAAAAATGCAGTGGCGGCTGGTGACTTCAAATTAAAGGGGGGCTGCAGGAGACAGCTGAATGGGTGGGGCCAATGGGAAGGGGTTTGACCAACTAGAAAGGGGTGGAGCTATGCACAAAACCACAACAACTGGAACTTTAATTAAATACGCTGCCCTGGGTGCCAAACCGTCATTACAAGAGTCCAATCAAGACAAAATGAAGTGTAGAAGAAAAAATATTTCAATGCATTGGCTACATGACAACTTACTTAATATCTAGATGGAAACACAAAGGTTGTGAGGCATGAAAAAATAAATTGCTTTTTAAATATATTAGTGGAATGCCAGTCAAAATCAAGTATAAAATAAAACAAGCAGCACTCAGCTTAAACCACTTTTCCTTGCACTGCAGTTCTAATTATAATTTATATTCAGCTTTATAAAATTACCAAGTAACATGCTGAAAGTAGCAATCTCTGTGATACCCCCACTTGTAAAAATGTTTCTTATCCAAAATAGACCTGCTGCCTGACAACAACTATCTACTTGTTTCATGGGGAACACATGATCAAAGTAAAAAATGAATAGCGAACAAGAAACAAGCTCAAGATAAATTGCTTAAAGGATTACTGCACAAGTTATGGACCACACATGATAGATTGGCATTCTTTTTAGTTTATGGGTAAAGCCTGCAAAGATAACTGCAAGTCTCCAACAAATGTAATGAGCTTCTGAAAATACTGTAATCCTGTCATTTATTACAGATACTGTCATATGCATTTCAATACCTAAGGCTTATACATTATCTAGTTATGTAAATATTCTATGCATTAGCAACAATGAAAAGCCTTTCAATGTTGGTAATTCCTTAACAGTATGCTTATTAAAGCTTACTTGCATCTTACAATCTCCGACAAGCTTACCTGATGGTCAATAAAGCATTGCTACTTTAATACAAAGCAACAGGGCACTGCAACAGCATGCATTTTCTGAATAATAAGAAGCATAAATCAACAGTATAAAAATATGACAGAAAACAAAGAACATTCTGCAAACTCAAGGACAGATGAAAAGCCGCGACCGTACTTGTGGTCTACCTTGGATGGGGGAATACTCTGCACACTTACACTGCATAACTGCTCCTTGCCTTGCTTAAATACAGCCAGAGCCACTACAACGGGGAGTGGGGTGCAACAAATAGGTCACAGTTTGAAATGTCTCCGGCTGACAGTGATGGCTCTGACACTCATACATCCAAACCTCATAGCAAGAAATCTAGACAAAGCCATACATAGAAGTGGGACACAGGCCCAAAAATCAAGACAATGTTTAAATATTGCTCTTATAAACTTAGAAAGATAATTGACTAGTGGTAGGTCTTGCATTAGTATGAATTTTCTGAAGGGTATGAAATCTGAAACTCAAATGTCTGCCATTATTTTCTAACTTCAGTCTTTAATGATTTGCTACTAATTTGCCAGAAAACCACAATTTTATGAAAAACAGACCAAAAATGTGATGCAAAAATATAAAATTGCCACACAATACAGCTGGGAACCTGTCAAAGAAGGGACACCTTTTTAAAATTAGTACTGTTAACTTGAGCAGCTGACAAAATAAAATAATCTACATGCATTTCTGAAATAAAAGTAATCTATAACTCTGATCATTACAGTTATTTATAATTGTAAACCCTCCACGTTTTCTTCCAAAATTGCCATTTTGCAAATGGGTTATTAGGGGGAAAACAACATTTTGAGCCAAAATTGAGGACAGTTGAGAGGTTTGGATATTCCTAATTCTATAAAGCAATTTATTTTCATGTACCTCTCAACCTCTTAATGCAGGAAATCTGGACAAGGCCAAATATATTGGGGGACATGCAAACAGTACTAAAAATTGCTCTTGTATAAACTTAAGACAGTTGATAGAATAACAGGTCTTGCTTTAGCATGCATTTTTCTGAAGGTTATAACGTCTGAAACTCAATGTCTGTCATTATTTAGTGACTTCATTCCTAAATGATTTGGCAGAAAACCACAAATTTTATGAGGAACAAACCAAAAATAAGAAGCAAAAATCTATTTATTCTGCAAAATTCTGGACAGTTGAGAGGTATAGTTCAGCTGGGGCTATCTGAGTTTGCTGCCCTTCCCCCTCACAAAATCATGGTCGAATGGAGCACACCCCCTGCAGCCATTCCAATGTCCAATTCCTTAGCTATTTCACCCCATTTGCCATAAACACTGTAATGTGCATACTGCTTTACTTCTGTGATGATATGGATTTCATTTGAAAGTTTTATTTTATATTTTACAGCATAAACCCTAATAGATATCTGCTAAACAAAACAATGCAGTCTCACAATGAAAATAGACAGCATTAAAACCTTTCTGCCCTTGAAACTCACATTCATTGAAACAGCATTGAAACCCACATTCAAAGAAAATACATTTTGCCAGTGGCAGATAAAGATTAATTTTGGGCTGTTTTCAAATCATAGGCCCCTTGAACATGAAACATACACATGCTCTTTGATACACCTTCCTGACTGTATTAAATTATATTCCTTGTACAATGCAGTACAGTTGAACTGCCCAATTCATAATATTTCCATCATAAAAGTCTACTCAAACTTCAACAGTCCACCAGTATCATTAAATATGCACGATCTCTGAAGAAGTAAAAGCCATCTAAATAATTCCACATTAAAGAAATCTGTTAACTATTGAAGAGCTTACTGCTAGCAAACAACTTTATATGTCATTGTTTCATCTACAAAGCGCCTGTTGCCCTTGAAGAATAAATTGCTTATGTTGCATTAAAAAAATTATCATGCTAGTAATATTGCAATAGGGAATGGATGGCAAACTGATAACAGGTTCATAGTTACTAGGTATCTTCGCCAAAGAGGACTGCAGCATCCATCCCTTTTACAACAGAGTACAGTATCAGCAATGGATCTACCTACTGTGGGAGTAGAACCCACAGCCTTCTGCATCAAAAGCAAGTACACTTCCTGTTGTGCTGTTTACAATATAAGCAGACTTGGCATAAGCAGCACTAAACTTTTGTTCTCCTGCAGCTCTCAGCTCCTTGTAAAATCTACTCGACACTCAGCTGCATCTCTGAACTTTGCAGCACAAGAAATCTGGACAAAGCCAAAATTTATTTGGGGGAGGGACAAAAGCCCAAAAAACAGGGACACATTTTAAACATTGCTTGTATAATGTTGGAAAGTTGCTAGAATAAAATGCTGTGTTACCACCATACATTTCACTGCCAAGTATTGAACCCAGGTCCCTGTGCAAAACAGCCAGAGCAACATACCACTATGCCAAATCATCTATTTTTATAAAAGAAAGAAAGACTGAAACTTAAATGGCTACCATTTAGTGAATTCATTTCTCACCATAGCTGTCAACATCTTAGCACAAAACACCTGAACAAAGTCAGTAATGGGGGAATACAGGCCTCAAATATTTTCAGTGAGTTCAGTTATCACCATAGCTCTCAACCTTGGCACAAAATCCTAGATGAAGCCAATAATGGGGGAATACAGAGCAAACCCACACAAACACAGGGAGGACATTCAGACTCCACACAGAAGGCACCTCAACCAAGAATCAGACCAGACAATCCATAGCTGTCAGGCAACACTGCTACAACTGCACCACTGCACTACTGTCAGTTTTAAGTAACAAAATACAGAAACCACAGATTTTATGAGGAACAGAACAAATATGAGGCAACAATCTGCAAATATTTTAGAAATGGTGGTGGGTAGGGAATTCAGGCTCTTGTCACTTGGGCCTAAAATACAGGGTTCAAGCCTTATTCTCTACCCACCACCATGAAGCAACTGGGGCATCACACACACATGTATCTGCACAACATTTTGGAGGACTGAAAGATGAACTGACAAAATCTTTGTATCCTGAGAGCCAGCCAGTTTAAACCTACATAAACACAATTAATTGTAAACAAATAGGTCAATTAATTGTTCACTAGTTAGATGACTACTCTGTACATACCTACATACAAATGATCCTAGGGATATGTAACTAGCAGCTCTTTCAGTATACACTACCCCCTTCATTCTAGCTACGGCTATAATATAACTACTGCAATTTATAGACTCTAAATAGGTGATATTACTTTCCTATCATTATATCCAAAAAATGCATTGCATTTTTGTTGCACCCTTCCTAAGACTTTTTGAAAGTCCTGTATTCCTCATTATCTAACCACTGTTACTATTTATATTTTTTTCTGAAACTAAGTCATTATCTGTATTCTTAATTACAAGCTCTTCTTTTTCATTTGTCTTCTTATTTCTTATTGCCCTCTATCATTTTATTCAATTAGCTACCTCACTACAATGGTCACATCGTCTCGGTACCATGGTAGGTTACACCTACAGTCTGCAGCATTTCGTAAACAAAGGTTGCCACCCTTACTGTCATTCTGGAGGAAAGAATAGACCCCTTAGTGCAGAACCTTGTTGTTACTTTCTGTTTCTTTGTGCTAAAATGAAACTTTCCAGTATAGCAATACTTCATAACTGCTGACAGAATTAGTTTACAATGCGTGAGTAAGCCTTGTCTAAGGCAGACTACTCAAGTCTTTCTAATCAAATTGCATGGGTTGGCACTCTGCTCTACCTTCAGGCTCTTTAGCAAGGTTCATGTAAGTGGAATGAATTTCTTACTGTTTAAACTCAATTAACTTTCTGATACACCCAGAAGTAGCTTTGAATATTTACTGCTCCTTACAGACATGCATGTGCACACACACACACACACACACACACACACACACACACACACACACACACACCTACCTGTCTCCAGAAATTCGATCCTGTTTCCCTGATCAGTCCTCCATACGGCGATCCTGTACTCTGCAGCAGTTTTCCCCGATCGGTCCTCCGTACTGGCCTGATCCGCGAATCCTGTCATGTCCTCCATACTAGCCCGTGCATGCTGTGGTCTCGGTTTCCTGTGAGATGTGAGGAGGCTGGAGCCTCCTGCAATTGGTCCAGCCTGTGGGTGATGCAGTCCGGTAACCTTCTGGTTTCTTCAGTCATCACCGCACAGATCTCTGGGTTGGAAGGGTGGCGTTAACTCCCTTCCCTATCCGGACTGCCTAACTGAGCAGTCTAAAGCTCAGGAATGCCTGAGCATGCAGCCAGGGACTAAGCACGCATGCACAGAGTCCGTGATATTTTTTTATTTATTTTTTATTTTTATATGCTCTATGGTGAATGGACTGGGGACTTTATTTTATAATTTATGCACAGGTAGGGGACCCATTTTACAGGTGGGAGGGCTGCAGTCCCGCAGTCCTATAGCACGAGCCGCCCTTGCAACAATGCCAAAAATAAGTGCAAAGCTGTTCGAGTAACTCCATAAGATTCAACCCGGGTAAGTTGCAGCCTCTGCTAGTTACTCAGGTAGAAGACCGTCTATAGATCAGGGATGAGTGTTTAGGTCAAGTTGTAAAATATATACAGTAAGGTAAAGGATGATTTATTAGCAGGTTATCAATTAAGCCGATGTGTACAGCATTTCATTGAGTAATCAACAGGCAGTTTAATGGACATTCTGTGTCTGTAAATGGGCTAATCTCTACTGACATGAAGTGACTTCAGACGTGATTAAAATAAATAAGGGGCTTGCTTAATGCCCCATAGTGTACAGACCTCTTAAATCAGACATTTTCATTTTTGTGTTTTTACAAACGCAGTTTTCCAGTCTTTTGATGACAGAAACTATGTCAATATACAACATAACTAATGTGCGGATACACAGTAGCAAAGGGCTGGCTGGAACAGAAGGAAAATATCTGTATGTGGCTATCACTAACAGAACTGTCTATACATTAAGGAAACAGTGTACAGACGTGGATGCATTTGTTTTGATTTAGAGGTAACAGAAACTGAAAAAGTAAAAAATAATAATTCCATGATAATGAAACACAAACAGTGGCAAAATGGAATAAATGCAGAATCTTAACTGAACACCAGTTGGACAGGATGAAATGGAATGCACTGGATGAATTTTAATACCTGTGTGCTACATTCTTTCTTTCATTGCTTCATCTACAGGTGTCTCAAATAATATGGGTAACTGTGGCACAGCTGACTAAATGTTATTTCAAGTAAATGTGCAGCCAAATAAATGAGATTTGAGCGGACTAAATTCACTGTAATGTGACCCATCCAACTGTGTTTCTACCATCTGACATGAAGCACTTCCATTTGTCTGTATGCCAAACTTCAGAGATGCCAGCATTAGTCGTAATGCGTAATGAAATTTGGAAGAAACCTACTGAAACTGCCATTATAAAGAAAAAAGGTTAAAGGTGGACAAACACAATATGAAAAAGAAGTTCTGCATGGAAATCAGTATGTTACCCTTGTTGTAAATCAGTGTTTTTATACTAGTGGACTGTAAAATGCATACAGCACAGTACAGAATGGATGGTATACCAATGCAGTCTTGTTGTATATACAGCCAGAAATGCAATTTATTATTACAGCAGCATTAGTACAGGTTAAACATGTAACACATACTGCCAAAATTAGGCTGGTATCCTATTCAGCTTCCAAATGTCATAACTGTTTCTCATGCCAAATGTCCTTGCTGCCCATAGGAAGTGCAATAGATGGAACCCCATATTATAGCAAGAAATCCACTGACTAATATATTTGTTATATGGGGTACTCACTTAAGAACATTATATTAATAATGCTGCTGTAACAAGGTTTTTAAATGAGAACCTTGCAATAGCAAGATCTAACAGTGGTCACGTGCCCCAATGAATGACAACAAAGCTGAATGTCAATTTATTTCTAGTTTCCTATCAAACTAACTTTCACTGTGTCTGATTGTGAATTTTAAGCCAGGTGAACATTCTTATGAGTATACATTCAAGTATTTAACTAAATAAACAAATCTCCAGAGTGATGAATTATAGAGACTCACGCTGATAAAGTAAGCATGAAACTTGAGACAAGGCATTTTGGCAACACTTTTAGTTTATATTATCACTCAGAAAAAAAGGTAGAAGCAACTAGATAAACCAGACAATGGTACATGCCTATGTAAAAGTTACTGATTATATGCTAGTAACAGGTGCAGTTAACAGACGTGCAAGCCTAGACACCAGCCATGGACTTTAACTGCTGCATCTGGAATCTTCTTGTATTGTAAAGAATTATGATTATAGTTCCAGTGTAGCATGTGCTGTTCAAGTAGATTTCAAGAAATACACCCCTATGCATTCATCCTTGAGGTGAGATTTTTGAAATCTCTCTTGACAATTCATTAAAAACTAGTTATGATCCCGTTATAATTTTATACATCGCTAACATCGCTCGGGGTGCTGCTGCTGCTTTTTTATGAAGTATTATATTCCAGAGTCACCTCTGACTGATTTAGTGCCCGGTGGGTGTCTCCAATCTTGTGCCCCACCCACTCAACTCATCAGTTGAAGAGCAAAAACAAAAGGGGAGGTGTTACACTCCATTTGCCTGATGCTCCAGCCAGGTCCACACCCCTTCGGCTGTCACCTCCACAACTGAAGAGGAAATAAGAAAAGTACTTGTAGCAGTCAGTTTTCTACAGCAGATTAAACAAGAAACTCTGAGGTGCTTTTTGTACCAGTATTCAGAAATGCTGGTACAGAAAAAAAATGCAGGAACCACATTTCACAATCTAGTTCCCAAGGTGGTTCCCTTTTGCCCCACCCTTGCTGTAGTTCTGAAGCATTATAAGAATTAATCCATCTGACAACAAATCGTTGCCTGAATGATAACATTTCTGTGATTAATCCAGGTAACCGTTGCACACCAGAGACCTACCTGTCTGATCATCACTGCCGGTCCTGAAGCTGATGCTCACAAGGCTTAATCGATGGACTCTATTGTAAAAATAGTCAAGTCTTGAGCCTACATCTCCATTCATCAACACTGCAGCTGTTTTAATGTAGTAGACCTGCCTGCAAGTTAAGGCTCCATCCATTTCCATCCTTTGTTCTTAATGTTTCTTTCATTTTCAGTTTAGAAGTCATTTTTCTTCAAGGAGAGATGCTGTTTTTATGTGTGGTGCCATTCATCCTTTAAGGCATTGTTAACTTGTCTGCATCAGCCAAAGACCGTTATATGAATATTCGATCATTTAAACTTGCAACATTGTTGAGGTAGAATGGAGTACACTGTGATACCTTTACAGTGTACAGTACTACAGTAGCGTACAGTACAATATTACAGTGTACAGTACTACAGTATCACAGTGTACAGTACTACAGTGTACAGTACTACAGTATCGTAGTATACAGTACAATATTACAGTGTACAGTACTACAGTGTACAGTACTACAGTATCATAGTGTACAGTACAGTACTACAGTATCACAGTGTATAGTACTACAGTATTACAGTGTACAGATCTGCAGTATTACAGTGAACAGTGCTACAATATACTGTATTACATTTGCCTTATATGTGAGCTTTTATTGAACAGAATTTTCTGTTTGGAAAATACCTTTGAAGAAGGCATATTTTACATTTGTGGTAATAGTTGGTCTTACTATAGTCAGCCTGTGTCAGTAGATCATCCCTGGCTGGACAACAAGGTGTTATTAGTAAACTACATACTTAGACAGCACAACAAAATATTGGTGTCAGTCAGCCTATTCACAACAGCACAATGCCTGTAAGTGATCAGACAGATATCGTCTTGGCTTTTTGTAGTAGACAGATGTGTGGCTGAGTAATATTTTAGAGATGGCTGACCAGCAGGGTATTACTCCTTATGCTGGAGGTGCAGTGAATCCACATTTCATTAAACTGTTTGGAGGGGCATGGGAACAGGCACCATAAAAAATTAATTCTGATTTTATGAAATAGAATTTGGATTTTTATCAAAAGAAATTCATTTTGATTAAGTATTCTAGAACCCAAAGGAAAATCTATTTTAGTGGCAATTTTAGCTTTCCATTTTCGCTGCTGAAGTCTGAAATTTCTATGGTCAGCTGTGCAATGGAGGTGTGCAGTATATTGTCCCACCACTACAGTGACTCAGTCAATGCCACTCTCTACTCGTATCTTGGGACACATCCCTCTTACGTATCCCCAACCTTTTCAAGTGATCTAATGCAAGGAGCATACAGGGACACTCCCTCCCTGACAATCTGGACATGCCCAACCCTTCAGATGTCTCACAGAATAATCAAACCTAGGTCACCTGAACCATACCAAGGGCTTTCTCTCTCTCTACCACAGTGTGGTCATAACAGAGTAATAGTTAATACTACCCTTTCCCGTTTTCTTTAAATGTTGGTATTCGGTCTGTAACTCTTCTGTAGCACTTCAAAGTCTGTGTTATCTAGCTGTACTATAGCTTTTAGGTTTTTGAATATGGTTGAAGTTGCATCTCTCTAAGATGACATCTCCTTGCTTAATATCTAAATTAGGTTTGCAGCATACTTGTTGCACCAAATCCTCTTCTACACACGTAGAACTTTACCAGAATCAGGGATGTGCCACTGTATGCAACTGCTGACATAACTAGAGTGCCGAATGCATTTGCAAAGGTCATAGTAATGCTTACACTTGAATTGCTAACTTTGTAATACAATAACAGCAACTCTGATTCATGCATGTCCAAAAGAGGGGTAAAAAACAAGTATTCCAAAATGAAAAGCATGTTTAATGCTGTTTTGAAAAAAAAATAGATGTTAGTCTGTTCACCTGTGATGGAGTATTAAGAAAGTTATATTGGTAAGAAAATGGATTCTGACTGCATGGTCACGGCACCATTTTTTTCATTTGTGCTGTCAGCAGCAGACAATTTTGATGTACAAGATGGTATACCAGAAAGGTAGAAGTATTAACAGAAACTGTGATTCATCTGTAAAACCGCGGTGGTCTGAAATGTATAAAAAAACATGTAAAATGGACTCAAACGGATATTATTTATTGCCACAAATGCCTCCTTTGAATTAAGAGATGGTGAACTAAATGGTTTCGCTATAATTAATTGCATCTCAATTAGACTTTTGATTAATCAGCATAGAAAGATCTAACCAATGCCCCCAGACAATCCTAAATGATTATATCATGTCCCCTTGTGCCTTCAGATGTGGGTGCTACCTCCTGATCTCTTGATATGCAATCTCAGAGGTCAAATAAGCTTGGAGAAGAGCGAAACATAGAAAATGAAAGTAAAACTCACCTGTTCCCAGTTCTCAAAATCATGCAAATTCAACACTGAAAGCAAAGCATCTGTGACACAGCAATTCTGATGCACTTCAATATTAATTACAATGCTACTGGGACGTTTTGAAATTCAATGAAACACTCCACTATTATCTGTAGTGGTTCTAAATGTCTACCTCACCATAAGATGTCTTCTGAAACAGTTGTAACAAGAAACCACATTCCAAATGGGGTAGAAAATTCAAATAAATGTCTAGGAGGCAGTAATATTATACAATAGTTATTATAAATCATTTCTAGTTATGCATTCATAAGATACTATACATTTTGTTTTATAAAACATGCTAAATTGTTAACATACCTCTCAGTTTCTTAGCATAATAAATTTGGAGAAATCCAGAAGTAATGAGGGGATAAAGATCCAAAAAATATGGACAGGTTTTAAATATTGCTCCTGTCAACCTATCAAGTTTGCTAAATAACAGATTTTTGCATTAGTATGCATTTCTGAAGGATATGAAGTTTGAAACTCAAGTGTCTGCTGTTATTTAATGGCTTCATTCCTCAATGATTTGCTCAAAAATGCAAATTTTATGATGAACAGACCAAAAGTAAGAGGCAAAAATCTGGACATTCTGTGAAAATCTGGAGAGTCGAGAGGTATGATTGTCAGCAATTTGCTTTGCTCTGGCCACCCTGTAGTGCAGCATAATCACTTTCTAATAAGACTCAAGGCATGCAAAAATTACAAGCAGTGTTGGTGACTCCCTGGGTGTGAGGAAAGTAAATCTGCTTTTTGTCTGTGAGGTGCTTAAACTGATAGAGCTGATTTCTGTTTTACTTGGATTTCTGTTTTACTTGGATTTCTGTTTTACTTGGATTTCTGTTTTCTGTTTTGAGAAATCTGCTTGGCCTGGTGTTTTTGCTTTATGTGGCAGATGAACAATTAAATTACCAAGGCTGCACATTTTACATGTTTTTTTCATTGGCTAATTTGTTTCTTGAGCAATATCTGTGTCTTTGTCTTTTCTGACTTGGTGATTTTAAGCTATCAACCCTTACTGTAAATTGAGATTTATAAGCTCCTTTCTTTCTACACTGCTGTTTAAATCTTTGATTATTCATTTACCTTTCCTTCTGCTTATTTTGAAAAACAAAAAAAGTGCACCTTGCCTCTAATTGTCTGTTCTACTAATTTACTTGCTCTGAATTCATTATATAGGTAGCTGTTGGATTAACTAGAGTATTTTTACACTCTAGCAAACTCTTTTCTGTGATTTTACATCAAGATGACAGTGAATTTCCCATCTAGTGGCGGTGTGTGGTAGTTTAGTTTGTAATCCAAATCCCATCGAGCCACGCGCTCGAGAGACTTGAACCTCAGCACTGAAATTAATAGGACATGCTGGAGGGACAGATTCATAACCCAGAGGCTCCCTTCACTCTGGAATAAAATCCCAGTCCAGGTTAGGCAGAGTCCCTCATTGACTCTCTTCAAGAGGAATCTTGATGAGTGGACGGGAGATGTTTACCCCGGGTATCACTTCTGTCTCACTGTTAGACAGAGGCACAGTATACTAACCTCGAAAAAGGGCATAGCAAAATTCATTTAAAAAGGGTGGCAAAAGCCAAACACACTCTGGCTAGGCTTATAAATGCCCTAGGGCAGATAGTCTAATATGAATCTATGAACCTATAGGTTGAGGAAACACACTAGAGATTCCTGCATGTAGTTATTTCACTGGTGGTGGTGGTGGGGGAGGGCTTATTAACCAGCTAACCTTGTTTTTAGTGCCTTTATAAATTTTGCATAGTTGAGTGGGTCTTGGCTCATTTCTACAATGCAAATTACTTTTCTTGATCACACTTTTATAAGCTGTTTAAAGTGTACTGCTGTTATCTTGAATGACTTATTGCCTTTCCTTAAGTTTATGTTTGTTTGTGGCATTTCACTCCGGACACTCTCTTACTATGCTTTTACATTAGGAGGTCTGGGGTTATTCATCTAGAGGCAATAGGTGTTTGCCTGGTCTATCTGAATCAGGAAGCACACAAAATAGCTATTAAGTGTAGTTATTTTATCGGCCAGAGGGCTCACTAGTCAAATTTCTATATTTGCAGTGCTTGTATAAATTTGGCACATTTGCATGGAGCTGCTTGCTGTGTCAGTGCCCTGTACGGATGCAAACATTTAGAAACATTGCTTATTTTTCATTACACTGTGAAAGTTTACTGTGCTATTTATTGCTTTTTTTGCACTTTAAAGTTTAAAGTTGCATTTTCAAAATGCTGTCAGGGTTGCTGTTCTACACTGAAATACATTGTATCTAGTCATTGTATCTACTGTTTCTTAGTATTAGGCATCTGTGTGAGGTTCCATAACACTTCTCCAAACCAGCTGTACTCTTGTAGCAGGGGAAGGCTGTTTTCACCTATAGTATGTGAGCTTGGAACTGCTGGTGGAAAGCTCATTGTGTACTTTCCTCATTGGTCTCGGGGCATAATTAGTGTAAAACTTGCTTTTTTCTGATCATATATAAGCCTCACATTTGTGAGAAGCTATTTTTTATGCAGCTGCAGTTACTGGTGTCTTTTATACATGCAATCACCAGAAGTTGAAATGTCCTTATAAAAAACAACTCAGAACTTTACTTCAGTTGCATGTTACTCACAGGACAACTAGTTTGCATAGTGAGCAGCATTTATGCATTTAGTTTAGACTATTTAGATGTACCTTACCTTATTATAGCACCCCGTACTATTCCTGCTCAGAGTGCATCTGGTTTGGGCCCTGGACAGCATCGCTGTTTAGCTTAGCTGCAGAATACACAAAGAAAGCACCTTCTCTCATCCACTTGCAAACACCCTTGCAAGTAAATATTAGGACCTTCAATCATGGATGGGCACTTTCCTGCTATCTCTGCATCCAGCTTGGTGGACATGGACATCCTGAGGCAATGTAACAATTGTCTTATTTGAACTGATAACCACTTAATTCTTGAACAGCCAATACAGACACGAAAAGCAGCAAACGGGTTGTCAGTGACTCACACACATCAATCACTACACCCATAAAGGACTGCATACATAGACCCACATATGCTGAGATGCTCACATGTAACTTACCCAAAACTCAAAGGCCTCTCTGGCGCAGTCCTCAGAAGCTCCACATGCACACAAGCAAGACATTTCCCATTAGAACACATAAGCCACATTTCAACTTGTCTCGACTACCAAGTCCATCAGGAGAAACAGTCCAGACTCCAATATTCTAGTCATAGGAGACTCCATTGTGAGACACTGTGAAGTCTTTGTTACCACGTTGGATTAGGGGAAGATTACAGTTAGTTGTCTGTCAGTGCCCAGGATTTATGAGATCATGAAAGCAGTCAGGTCACTTTCCCCTAAGTACCAGTATGACTCAGTCATAGTTCATGTGGGTTTGAATGACCTGAGATGTACCTCCTTGGACTATTTGAAGAGAGATGTGATAGAGCTCTCAGAATATATGTCATGCACAACTATGACCTTAGCACTGGCCATCATTCTACTGTCTCCAGGTATGATGCCAGAATACCAGCAGAAAATGATCTGTTTTAACAATTGGCTTAGCTACTGGTACCATTCCAAAGGGCTGCAATACTTGTTAGCTTGGGAGAACATGGTTGACAGGCCACACTGTTTTGCCAAGGATGGTCTTCACCTGTAGGCTTTCAGATATTGGTCAAAACATTATCCAACCCATAGTGCCCTTTTTTTAGGCATTGCCAAACAAACAAACCTTCCATCATAAAAAAGCTTTTCAGGACAAGCTGAAGGTGTTACTGGTCGGTGCTAGGAGTGTCAATGAAGAAACTGCACTCTCTGGCAGTTCACCTGTGCAGCTAATGAAATGTGGTTCAAAGCCACAGAAAGCACTCCGGCAGTGCATGGCTGTAATGCCTTTCATACATTCCAGCCATGTACTGAACATGAAAGAACAAGTGGCAAAGGTGTATCTACCTACATAAAGGATAAACACACCTCAAAGCTGGTCAAACAATATGACATGCTTGACCTACTCCATGTCCAATGA
This sequence comes from Protopterus annectens, assembly GCF_019279795.1. Lineage (NCBI taxonomy): Eukaryota > Metazoa > Chordata > Ceratodontiformes > Protopteridae > Protopterus > Protopterus annectens. The sequence continues at coordinate 1,287,860,729 of NC_056746.1, read as the reverse complement.
TCCATTGGAAAAATCCATGACCATATTCTTGCTAGCTACGAGTCCTGAAGTTACTATAATCACTCACCATCCAGCCCAATACCATACTCATGAGTGATTTTAACTACCCCTCCATTAATTGGGAGGCATACATGACCACTAACATAAGGCTCAAAGATTTCTTGACTTTGTAAATTCAAATGCTCTGGAGCAGCTAGTCTGTACCCACAAATCAGGGAGAGTTCTGCACCCCCCTACTGTAATGTCTTAACTGATAAGATCAGATCAAAAAGTGGTCGCCCTTGAAATAAAGATAAAACAAGTCCCCCTACCTAACCCCAAAAACTTTAAGAACTTCTGTAAAGTAAATTGCACCCTATTACTGGATGACATTTCCAAGCTCCCCCAAATCCAGAAAACTCAGAAACCTAGTCAAAGGCATACACAAAAGCCTTGTATGACCATATGAACTACATAGAAATGGCAGTACCAGACCATAATAAGCCCAGGTCAAACCATAAAAACAAGCCACCCTAGCCACCCTGGTGGACCCCTGGTATTATCAGGTTGTACAAAAAAAAAAAACAGAAAATTGTGTTGAGAAGTAAGAGGAGATGTGCACAACAGAGAAGTAAGTCCCCCATTAGTGTAAACAGGTGAATCGGAGAACTAGTCAAGTCTCTGAAAACAGACTTTGAGGTACAAATAGCCTCCAAAGATAGTGATAATAATAAGGCATTTTTCAGATATGTCTGCAGTCTTAAGGGCAATGCCAACAATGTGTGGGATTAGTTGTAGATGGTACTACCTAATCTCAGCTCAAAGGTATACCAAATCTGCAGGCTGATAAATTCAGCTTAAATTTCACCTCCCCCATCACTCGTAGTTTTCCCCCAAGAAATGCCTTCCACCACACCACTGCCAGTTATTACCAAAGAACAGGTTACCACTGTGCCCTCTAAAGCTAAACACACAGCTTCAGCAGGGTCTGGCAATATACCAGGCTGCCTCTTAAACAGCATAAATCAGGACTTATCAGGCCCATTATTTAACCACAGATTCTGTATTGGCTTTGCTCCAATAGAGTGGAAGACAGCAACAATCATCGGTCTGCATAAAGGGGACAACCTACCGACCCAGGAAATTACAGACCCATAAGTTTGACTAATCTTATATGTATGACCATGGAAAGAATAATCATGGACCTGATAAACAGTGACATAGAAACCTCCAAACACTGAACCCAACCCAATTTGGCTTTGTCAAGAGCAGGTCATGCCTACTGAATCTGATGGACTTCTTTGGGAAAGTAACTAAGGCCATGGATGAGGGTAAAACAGTACATACTGTCTACCTTGATCTGGCCATGGCATTTGACACAGTTCCTTACTCAGGTATTATAATTAAACTCATAAAGCTGAGCATAAATCCCTATGTCACCAGATAGATATCCAGTTGGCTCACACACAAGACACGTGTAGTTAAAGTGGGTAAATCCAGATTCAGCAGGAGGCGAGTTTCTAGTGACGTGCCACTCAGCTCATTGATGGGACCAGTCATGTTTAGAATATACTTCTCTTAAATCAAGGTTAATGTGGAAGGCAGCTGCTCTAACTCATCATATTTCACCATTATACCCTATAAAACCCTCTTCACCAGGCTTCCCACAGTATGTGGCTACTCACTTTATTACTCATCACTTTCAACTCACTTTTTACCACCACCTTCAAACCTTATCTACACACTCACCCACCACTCCACTACACTACACTCCATCCCTACTACACACCTACTTTATCATATCTGCACAATTAATTGAAAACACAACCATCCACCTATTCAAGCCACCTATTCAAGCTATGATATTTCACCACTCATACACCCCCACACATCCTACACAAATGTTACCTACTCAACAAAAAACACTCTCTCTGCTTCTTACTCAAATCTTACCTACTACATCTAAGTGGGGACATCCACCTCAATCCAGACCCCAACTCAAACACCCACACATCAATCCAACAGCTTAACTCAAACTTGCTAATAACACCCCCCCATAAATCAAACTAACTCTGGCCCATTGTTTCTGAACATCAACATCAGAAGTATTATCAACAAAGCATCTGACTTCCGAGCTACCCTTACATTTTACTCCCCAGATACTGCAACAGTTACCAAAACCCAGCTCAAGACAATAACAAAAGTGAAGAATTTCTACCCTAGGGATATAACATCCTTAGAGCAGACAGAAATAACAAATGTGGTGGAGGCGTGGCACTCTTTTATATAAAAACTATCTAAACATACAACATTTTTCCATTACTCCACCCAAACTCACTGACCTGGAAATACGCATCTCGTGTTTTCAACTTAACATGAATAAGGCCAGCATAATCATAGCAGTATATCTCACCTCTGATAACAATACTCAATCAATAGAAAACCTACTCAGTTGGGTATCCTCTACCATAAATCATGAAACAGTCATCCTGGGTGACTTTAACCTAGACTGGGGCACTTGCACCTCCATGAACCCCACCAGTCATATCAATCTATTCAGTTTCACTCAACTCATATCCACTCCAACTTGAATTGACAAACACAACAATAGACCCTCAGTACTAGACTGGGTACTCTCCAATCATCCACACCTTTGCTCGCAATTTGGTTGTGTCCCTGACTCCCTAAGTGACCATTCCCCCACCTACCTTATTAGACACAAAACTAACTTATCCAAAAAAAACTATCTATAAAAATATTCGCTCAAAAAAAACTTTTTCCACAGATGCATTCAACTACCTTCTGCAACATCACAACTGGTCCCCCTTGAAACAACTTTACTTGGATGAGGCTGTTGCATACTTCAGCAATTCATTCCTAAATAGACACCCTTGATGCTATTCATAGAAGGCACTGCAAATCCACACCAACACCCTGGGTAACAACAGACAGCTTAAACACTGTGAAACAAAGATATAAAGCTTGGCACACACATCAAACCTGCAAAACTGAAGCCTTCCTCCACAAATACCATCAACTGAGTAACTTAGCCATAAAACAGACTAGATCTGACAAAAAAAAAGCCATACTATACCACACTACAACAAAAACATAAAAACAATCCATAAAAATTCTGGCTATCCTTCAAACAACTCTTAAATCCTGATCAAACCACTACACCCTCCCCTAGTAACTTAAACACCAACATAAGCACAGCAACCCAATTCAGCACATATTTCACTCTATTCTGGCCTTAGTTAAAAATTACAACAAAGACCCTCCTATCATCCCCTAAATGTCTGAGCACCAACCCGCAGCCTTCTCATTTCAGCCTGTCCCAAATATTTATATCAAAAAACTCCTTCTCCAACGAAAACCCGCTAGACTCGCTGTAGACCAATTTCCAAGTGAATTTCTTTGACTAGCATCAGATTCAATCTCCTACCCTATCTCCATACTAATTAATTGCACAATCATTGAACATTATGTACCAAAACTCTAGCAAATTTCCCATGTAATACCCCTACACAAAGGTGGTCAGTCCACCAAGTTATCCAGCTATAGACTCATTGCCATACTCTCCATATTAGCAAAATACTAGAAAAATGCATACACTCTCAACTACTGTTCTGCCTAATACAAAACAACTTCCTGTCCAACTCCCAGCATGGATTCAGACCTAAACACAGCACCACCACAGTCCTTTTAAGTTTCACAAACACCATCAACCACCATAGAAGTAGTAATGGAATCATCTCTTCCATCTTCTTGGATATGTCAGAAGCATTTGACACGTATCATATCGAAAACTACTACTTGACTTAGCATCTAGCCATCTCTCTCTAGTTTCCATTACCTGCTTTCACAGCTATTTGACCGACCAACAACAATCAATTATATGGAGCAATGAAATCTCTACACTTCTACTCATCACTATTGGAGTCCCACAAGGCTCTTTTCTCGGCCTCCTACTGTTCTCCATCTTTACAAATAGCCTCAATTGTACAGTATGCAGATGATTCCACTGTCATCTGCACAGCCTCCTCCTGACCAGACCTCCTATCAAAGACTCTGTCTGCTTTCACAGAAGTAGAACTTTTCCTTAAAAAAAGACAACTCATATGTAACCCAAATAAGACAAAGCTTATTATATTCTCAAATAACAAACTCCCAAATCCCCCTTCATCAATGCAAATACTGTCATCCAATAGAACTATAATCAAACCAGTAGATAGCAGAGAGCTACTTGGTGTCACAATAGACTGCTGCCTGAAATGATCCCTTACCATTAAAAAAGTACATATTAAAAACTCGGATGCCTATATAGGTCTAGAATATTCCTCACTTCATTAACTAGACACGCAATTACCAGAAGAAACCTCCTCTCCACATTATTATATGCCTTACCCATTTTCTCTAATCTCAGAAAGACTGACCTATCTAAACTTGAAACATGCTACCACAAAATTGCTTGTTTTGCTGCCGGCCTACATAATAGAATCAACTGATGTACTGCCTTGAAACAATTACACTAGATCAAACTTCCAAACTTACTACCACTCAACCAGTTAGCTATTGCCAACAGCATCCTGTACCAACCCGAAGCCTGTCCTGCTCTGACACACCTAGTACATCCTTAAAACACTATTCAGCCCCTCTGCTCATCTAATAAACTGCTATTACAAGCTAGGAAAGCCAATAACTCTTTTGGTGAATCCTGATTTGCATGTCAAATAGCAAAAATTTTGAAACACACTCCTCAACACATACTTAATACCCTCTCCACCTCACAATTCAAACTCTTTCTTAAAGAACATCTTAATCAGCAACTGGCACTGTTCCTGTATCACCCCTGGATAACTCTGGCTCTTTTCCTGTATCACCCCTGGATAACTCTGGCTCTGTTCCTGTATCACCCCTGGATAACTCTGGCTCTGTTCCTGTATCACCGCTGGATAACTCTGGCTCTGTTCCTGTATCACCCCTGGATAACTCTGGCTCTGTTCCTGTATCACCCCTGGATAACTCTGGCTCTGTTCCTGTATCACCCCTGGATAACTCTGGCTCTGTTCCTGTATCACCCCTGGATAACTCTGGCTCTGTTCCTGTATCACCCCTGGATAACTCTGGCTCTGTTCCTGTATCACCCCTGGATAACTCTGGCTCTGTTCCTGTATCACCCCTGGATAACTCTGGCTCTGTTCCTGTATCACTCCTCGGTAACTATCTCCATATAGCTCTGTCCTGCTATACATCTTATTTTTACTCTGTTTAAACAAGCTCTTTGTATCTCCCAGTTCTGATTTGTATATATAACATGGTTGATTTTATACAATGAACAAGGTCTTACTGTATATAGGCTTACCTGTTGTATTGTTTTTTGTTTTTTACTATTGTATATTTCATTTTATTTCTATTCTGATTATGTATATATATTTTGATTGTTCATACTGATAGTTTTTTACTTTCATTTTTTGGGGCTTTCCCCCAGGGTCTCCGCTGAAAAGGGGCCTCTGGCCCAGTCAGACTAACCCAGCAAACAGATGTTAAAATAAATAAATAAAATAAAATGACAAAGTTTGCTACTGACTGCAAGCTGGGGGCAGCATTGAATCCCCCAATGATGTAGATATAATTCAGGAGGGTCCAGATCAGACAAATGATGCGTGCCAGAACTATGGCCTAAAACTAAATGCAAACAAATGCATTATCATATCATTTGGAAAGTCAAATGCTCATGAAAATGACAACAGAGGTAAGAGATCTAGGTACACATTGAGATAGTAGTCTGAACTTGGACTGCCATATATCCACAGTGGTGAGGAAGTCCTTCTGTGTGGCACAACTTATAAGTAAGGGCATGGCATCCAGATCCAAGGAAATTGTAGTCCTGCTTTTCTCAGTCCTCAGTAGCCCAATAATCGAGTACAATGTGCCATCTAGAATGTCCTTGATTAGGCACTTACAGCAGCTGGAGTGACCTCAGAGGATCCTCATAAAGAAAATACTGGGTGTAAATCCCTTTACTCTTTCTCCTACCGACTATTAAGGGTGACCTACTAGGCACTCACAAATCCAGCCCTAGTCAGACAGCACAAGGGTCACCTGATCTAGAGACCTAAACCTTGTCAGCGACTCAAACAAAACACGCTGGAAAGACTGATGTGTGTTCCAGACATGCTCCTCCTTTGCAACAGGCTTCCTGTTCACATTAAGCAGAGCCCTTCCCTAGCCCTCTTCAAATGCAGTTTGGATCAATGAATGGGGAGTCACATATTTACACCTGGGGTAGCATCTATGTCCCTTATGGACAGGGGCATTTGGTGAGATACTCAAGGCATAGGCACAAATCCATGCCATCTTCCTGCTCCTAGGAGCCATATATTGAGTAAAATTGGGTTATAGTGGCTAGGCTTGTAAGAGCCCTTAAGCTGTTAACCTAGTAATATTCTATGAACCTATGAACATCAGAAATAAAAAACAGACAGGTTGTGAAATGTTTTCATTATGATAAATGATTAGTTTTTGAGTACTCTGCTAATATCTTTGCTAGGGATATGCTGAATGTAATTTAGAGAGAATAGCATTAAAGCTGTCAGTGACTCTTAACTATCCTATTTCCTAGAACTTTTTTGAAGTCCCTGGAATAGCAGAAATTCCAGATTCACATTTCTTAGCTTCAGTGAGAAGGCCAGGCAAATAATATAATGCATGTTATACATATAAATTATTTGTAAAGGAAACGGAGTATTCAGTCCTTAGTGGCAGTGAAATAGTCAGGTGTAGACATTTGCATAATTTTACAAAGTACCATTAACACAGTAAACTCTCTAATGTGTGACAAGGAAACACTAATCTTAGAATAAAGAGAAATCTGTGGTATGCAATGAGCCATAACATTTGTCTGTTGCTTAATTGTTTTTTAAACAGAGAAAGGCAGCAGCCCACAACGCGTAGTGGAGTATGGCCATCCCAGGTCACTGAAGCAACAGCACTGTTATCCTGACATCCCGTTTAATGCTGAAGTAAGCAGCTTTCTGTATTTCTGTTGACATTTTTAATATGATTGATGGATAAAAATGCCGGGGGGGTTAAACAGCACAGTGCTTGAAAAATCTTGCACTTCAGGTTTGGAAACAAGTTTTTGTTGAATGCCAATAACAAATTGAGTTTAATGCTTCTGTACAAGATATTTCATGAATCAAACAAACCACACCCCCCACATATTTCATTTATCTGTTTGTTTCTGCATTATGTTAATAGCATTCCCCACTGACTTTAACAGTTAGTTTATTAACAGGCTGAATAGGACTTTAGTAGGTTGCATATCTTTATGAAAGCAGTGTCTTCTGAGTGGATTGTTATTACAGCATCTGAGATAAATTGTATTTATTTATCCCTTGCACTTTAATGCATTGATGTAGTTTTGTAGGGTAGTGAGATTGTTTTTTGAGTTTTATATAGTATATTTAGCTAATTTAGACATTTAAAATTGGGTCATTTTTTCCAGGAAGTTAATTTTTTTTTACTGGCTAGTTGCAGTTCGTGTTTCATGTTGTACTTTATTCATCTATTATTTCATTTCTGAGTTCTAGATGGTTGAAGAAGAGGTTGTTTTTTTCCTTTTTGAGTGTTTTTCGTATACAGGATATGCAAAGTATATTTACTTGCCTTTTTATTTTCTTACATTGTACTGAATGGAAATTATGGTCCATGTTTTGATTTATTTTTTATTTTATTTTAATGTCATGTAGATTTAGATTTGGGTTCTTTTAGGTGGGCTAGTATATTCTAGGAGTCAGTGTCTATGTTTTAGATGTGTAGTATATATCTTCATGTTTAATTTTTACTAATTAACATAAATATGGCAGGTTTGGGGTAACTTTAGTACCCTTGATGAATGTCATTCAAAAATGCACTGAGTTTTTAATATCTTTTGTGATAATGTAAGTACAGGCAAAAAAAGTGGCTACACAGCATACTAAACATGTGTCTGTCTCTGCCCCTCTCTCTCTCTGTCTCTGTCTCTCTCTCTCTCTCTCTCTCTCTCTCTCTCGCGCTCTCTCTCTCTCTTTGTATTTCTACTCGCATCCACCCACCCACCCCTACACACATGCTTATGGGAGGTCATGGTATACTTTGTTCACAAACAACACTTTGCTGTTAATCGCTTTTCTTCAGCATTGACTTATACTTGACAGTTTCCATTCTGGGTAATGTAGACCAGACTGGATTGTATCTATCTATACAAGGTTTTAATATTACCATTATGTGTCTCTGTGACTTCCTGAATGCTGCAGAGTACACTGTATTGGAGAGTGACAAGGTTCATTGCCTATGCTGTGTGACTGTTAGAGGATGAAGGGAAAATCATTTACATTTTCAGATATTGTTTCTGTATCTCTCATACTCCCTGTGAAATACAATTAACTACAGTCTCTTTTTTTATTTGTTTCTTATGGCCTTTACATTCTCACCTTTTGCAGTATTCAACACAAACTAGTTCTTATAGGTTCATAGGTTAGTACTAGGCTAACTGCCCTTGCGAGCCATTTTAACCCTAGCCAATTATCCCCTGTGAGATTCAAACCTTGTGTTTGTAAGGCAAACACCTTAACCATTAGGCCACCCTCCCAACCTTGTAAATTACAATTGACGTATTTGAAAATATACTATACACTTGAAAATTAATGCTGCTAGTTATTTTCTATTTTTTATGTGCCACAAAATTACATATTTCCTGTATCCAAAATGTTTATGTCATTTACTTTGAAGAGCTTAGGAATGTTAGCCACTGTTTGCTGAATACTGGAATATAGTTCCATGTGAATGCCGCTGTTAGACTGATTCTGCATTCTCGTTGTTTGTTCTGAAGTAAAAAACAGATCATGGTCAAATGGGGCCCTGGGCCAGGTAATGGACAAGGGGGGCATCACCCCCCCCCCCCATGCAGCAATTTGTGTCCCATTACTTGGCTGTCGCTCCCGAAATGCCATAAATAGAGTTCAGGACTGCTTTCTTCTTTCCTTTTACAGTGATCACAGAGGTTTGGGTTTAATTTTAAAACTTTCATTTCAAATTTATAGTACAAACACAGATGGCCATTGCTAAACAAATCAAACAGTCTTGTATTGAAAATAATCTTAGCATGCGCAACAGTAAACTTATCTTCCCTTGGAACTCGCATTCATTGAAAATGCATCTGGCCAGTGGCCCATTAAGTTTACCTTGGGCCCCAGCTTGTTTTCAAGCCATGGGCCCCTGCACACATTTTTAGGACCATGCATAAATACATGTGTTCTTTGATTCATATTTCTGATTGTTTTACATTATATTTCTTATTTAATATAGCAATATTTGTTAGAGTGCATTTCACATTTTTAATTGTGAACATTTTTCCAGTAATAACTGAAACAAAATGTATGAACCAATAATGACAAAAGTACCCATTTCAGAACATTTCAACAATAAAAGGCCACTCAAACTGGTCATTACAATCCACCAATATCCATTCTCATTTCAGATGTTCTTCGTGTGTTGCAGTCCTCACTTTTAGGTTATCTGCTTGCAGTAGTCCTCAGTCGGCCTGATTAACAAAGTCTTGGGTCCTGCGTCAGTTGCTGGCCCTTCTTCCTGGACATCAGATCATCAAGGGTATAAAATATGCAGTCAATGCCATTACATCAGTCTTTCTTGCTGTGCAGTGCCAGAAGCAGAAGCAGTTCGCAAGTGCCGGTCGGCCGACTCCTGAAATTTTCATTTTCGAGTTTCAGAACTGAAGTCTTCAACTAAAGCTAAGTACCACATTGGGGAAACTTTTTCTTTCTCCTTACTAATGTCAGTAAAAGTTAATAATTGCATGCAGGAAAGCAAATACCTCATAAAGATTTTCATTCATACTGTATTGCTTGCCTAGGCCCTTACAATTGTGCTTTATTTAATCAGCACACTATCCGTTGTTGGTATATTTTCGCCTCTAAATATTTCAGTTCTCAGTTTAATTATACAGAAATGTCATCGGTTAGCCATCCGACTACCAGGATTCTGAAAAAAACGCAAGGTTAAAGACAGAGACAGATTGCCAAGGTCCAAAACTGCCGACGACGCTTCTCCTAAGCCAGTCGCCAGTTTGCCAGTACTCAGTGAGGCGCTTTTGCAGCCCCTGATACCTGCTACTTCTGATTCACAGGCCTCTACTGAGACCCATTTATATGTCACGAGATGCTTCAACTATGGAACCTGCGGATGTCTCTACCTTGGATGGGTCTGGAGCCGCTGTGCAGGCACCGGCTTCTAAGGGTGTATTCAGGCCTACGGACTTGCATATTAAATCAATGCCTCCTTCTTCTTTTAGGCCTAAATCTCGAACCATGCCTAAAAACGATGCCCAGGCCGCATGCTCAGGCCTCTATGCCTAAAAAACAAATAAGAATGGCTGAAGATCTTATAACTCTAATCAGGGGAAGCCAACCTTCCCCTTCTAAGAGACCTAGGAATGAAGTTGTTTATGAATCTTCTGAACAGGATTCTGATTTTTCTGATTCTTCTGATGATCTGGATTTGCCCTTATCTACTTATGAGGATTCTGATGCAGAGGACTCTATTCCCTCTGCTTCCCCTCCAGAGGATTTTTCTTTTGGTGAAACCTGCCTGATAAAAAGTATATATATATTTAGAAAGCTTGTGAGGAAATTATTACTCTATTTTTGTTTTACTTGGATCGCTTGTCTGTGTACTTAATAAAGGATTTTCAACTGGAAACAGACTGCCTGCCTTGCTTGGATTACTTTCGAATACTTAGTAATGCTGTACAATTATATATTTTCTATTATTATTTTTTGATTTGGTTTTGTTTTGACTTAAGACGAGTTTAAGTTCGTTACTTTTGCTACTATCGTCTGATCTGATTAATATACAGTGATTAACTAGAAATATATGGACTGAAAATCTTCCACACGGAGAAGTTTCTTAGCCTGGAAAGCAAGTCAATGATGAAATTTATAGGGGCCAATGAGAGACAGAGGAAAGCAAGAAGCTTTTTAGTCTGTTTGGATAACTAAGTGAATTTAGTCCTTTGACCTTTTTTGGCTTGAGAAGACCCTGTTTTTGGACCCACTACACTTTAGTGGGTTGTTTTTAGACTTCGGGGATGCCACGGAGATTACATGTTTTTTCTTTTGGTGAAACCTTACATACACTAAGGGAGCATTTCCACTGGGAAAGCCAGGATTTTTCTGATTAAAAAAAGAGGCTTAGGGATTTCTTACTCCTGCCTCAGCATAGGCCTTTAGCTATTCCTCCTGTACTAGACATTGTTGATGCTTTTTCAGAATCTAATTTGGCCCCTGATTCTTTGCCTCCTGCTCCCAGAAAACCTGACAGATATTACAGGGTTCCTGAGTCACACAAGTTCCTTTTTAAAAATCCTACTGTGGATTCAGAGACTATTTCACAGGGACCCAAGGGCATTAAGGCTTCTACTGCTAAAAATCCTACCCCTTCTGATAGAGACTCCAGAGCACTGGATATATGGGGTAAGAAGGTTTACACTTCTGCAACCTTGGCCATTAGGGCTTTAAACTGCCAGTATCATATGTTAAAGTATCAACAACATGTTATTGGATTGCTTAAACAGAAAATTATGTTGATTTTTGACTGTGCAGAAAATAAATAATTACAGGATTTAATGCATTCTGCTGAACAGGTTGGAAAACATACTTTGCAATGTGGATTTGATTCTTTAGAGGCTACTTGCAGGGCTGCCGTTACTGGTTCTGTGCTCAAAAGGCATGCTTGGCTTAAGGAGCAATCTTTACCTGATCATGTTAAAGCTAAATTGTTGGATGCTCCCTTGGCAACAAGGCTGAGGAAGTTCTTAAAAAGTTGGAAGATAAAGATAAACTGTTAAAGATTTCTTACAAGTTCAGCCTCTTAGATTTAGTAGGCACTGACCCTCTAAGAATTGGTCCTTTCCAGCCTCTTCAGGGTCTTCTCAAGCCAAACCCAGACATAGCAGAAACCCCAGGTTTCATTCCCAGGGGACACATAAGACTAAGCAGTGTGGGGTTTCTGCACCCAAATCAGGGAGTAGTAAGACTCCCCCCTATGGAAAACAGTCTCAATGACTTGCTTCTAGCAGGGGTGTCCAACCTTTTGGCTTGCTGGGGCAGCATTGAGTGAACAGAAATGGTCCTGGGGCCGCATATAAAATATATCATATACTTAACTCTCTTCTTGCTCCGGAACACCACAGTCGATCTCCTGGCTGTACTATAGGTACATTTGAACAATGAATAAATGTAATAAATGCCTAATATTTCCCTTAAAATTCTAATTCTCATTCTAATTCTCTAATCTAACAGTTAACTCTAACATCTTACTTTTATGTATATATATATATATATATATATATATATATATATATATATATATTTTTTTTTTTTTCTTTCTTACAAATAAACAGATATTCACTACAGGACTAGCATTTCTCACTGGGAAAACCATTCCAGCAGTCCAACTATGTAAAATGTCAACATCAGCAGTCCTACAATACTATAATCCACAAAAATAAGCCAACAAATTTGCAATAATGTAAAGAATTCACATTACTGACTTAATAAAACAATTCTGAATAAGCTACAAGAGGGTCTCACCCAAACAAATAACTGGTGCCAGAAATATGGCCTCAAGTTAAATGCCAAAAAATGCATCATCATCCCCTTTGAAGAGAGTGATGTCCCCACAAATTATCACATTAATAATAATGTTGTAAGCATGCAATAAGTTGTATGGTACTTGGGCTCCCAGGTTGATAGAAACCTGACTTTTGACCACCACATTGTCTCCGTTGTAAGGAAAGATTTTTACATGGCCCAATTCATTAGTAAGGGTATCTCATCCAGGGACAAGGAGGTCATGACATCCCTGTATTCTTCCTTTACAAGAGCCATTATTGAGTGTGATGCCCCTTTTGACATGTGCCTCAGCAAAACACCCGGCCAAAAGAAAGACTACAACCATTTCTGCCAAAAAAGGTCAAAGGACTAAATTCACTTAGTTATCCAAACAGACTAAAAAGCTTCTTGCTTTCCTCTGTCTCTCACTGGCCCCTATAAATTTCATCATTGACTTGCTTTCCAGGCTAAGAAAGATCCTGCCTTAAGAGACTTCCTCTACCTCAGAAATACTGGTTATACTTAAAATGCTCACTACAAAGACCACAGCCTTCACTGCAACATAAACAAGCCACTTTTTATGGACAGGTTCTTGACACAAAAACCTTCAACTTCTGTAAAAAGCTCCTCTCATTATCAAACAATGTAGTTCAGCAACATGATGGCTGGAAGGATAGCCATAAATGTAGTCCTTGGGTAAGTAGAATAGCCTTCATCAAACCAGATGAAAAATCCACATACTAACCTTTCCCAGCTGGATGGCTAAGATCTAATATTGGTTACTCAAGTCTAGTTGCCCAAGAAGAGGGGCATGTTTAACTTAGAATTCCATTTGCAAAATTATATTCAGTATACTTATTAAATCTCTTTATACACACACACACACACACACACACACACACACACACACACAAAAAGCCCCTACTTGTAAAATAGGCAACCTCAGTAATCACATGACACCCACTCACTGAATTAAATTGTCTGGAAGTCAAAATATCTGAAAAAAAAAATCATAATAGAGATGGATTCATCCATGTAATTTCCCACCACCAAAAGGACCATCAATAAATCAACAAACAACTGCTCGGCAAAAAGTAAATCAATAAGAAAACCATAAACTATAATGCTACATACTGGTGTAAACATATAGCTTGTGTCAATCCCCAGGTTAATCCATACCAAAAGATTGTTTCAGAGCTTCAGCTATGTACAAACAGCTTTCTCCTAAAAACTTAACTCATTGATATTTGCCTTGCTGTAATTATAACTGTAAAAAAAAAATGTTTTTAAGTTTATTCTGTACCGCAATGATTCTCACTGTTACGAGATGTAATCTCTGCCATATTGTATGAGTACTACATCCATAATTTGCTGTCTCTCTCTCTCATGTATTATATTGTTTTGTGTTATTTTTGGAGCTTTTCTCCCCAGGCCTCTGCTGAAAATGGACCTGTGCCCAGTCGGACTTTCCCGGTAAACAAATGTAAAATAAAATAAATAAAAATAAACTTCCCTCCAATCTAAAGCAGTTTGACATTCAGACATTTTAATTTGTGCAGAAGTTACTCACAGACTGACAGTTTACTGAGCTGTAATGCTGACCTTCACTTTAGAAAAAAACAGATTCCCAGACTTTGTCAATAGCTCAAAGTGTAGAGAGGATTATTTATTTATTTTTGGAAAACATCTTTAAAACTGTTAAATTGATTACACACCCAGAAACACAGAAAAGTTATTGTGATTATGTAAACCACAGACTGCTGCAAGAAATCAAAGTCACATTAGCACTCTATGCTTATGTCCAAACAGATGAATCATACCTGTCAAGTAAAGTAGCTTAATAAGAAGGTTATTTGCAAGGTTGCATGGCAGTTTATATTGGAAATAAGCAGAGATATTAAAAAGGCTCTGTTTTTCATAATTATGCCGAAAAGTCTTCCAAGGTAAATACAACTTCTGATTTAGTATGGAGCCATACCTCTCAACCTTAGAGCAAGAAATCTGGACAAAGCGAAAAATAAAAGTGGGACACAGGCCCAAAAATAGTTATGCATCACAGACACCATTGAAACAACTGTAGCTGCAAACATTATACATCACTTATAATCTTTCTATCCCATTATTGTCAGTTAAACATTATATGGCTCATTCAGTCCTGCCTTCTTTTGCATCAAAGAAAACTATGCTTTGAAATGACAAATGCATTAAAAATAATACATAAAACACATTGATCAACATCCTGCAACTTCCTACCTGCAAGCAACCACAGAGCTTTCACTGAAACTAGG
>NC_056746.1:1287745788-1287840788 GCF_019279795.1 Protopterus annectens | reverse complement strand
TCAACATTCACAGGATCTAGAAGCAATGATTCCTATCATACCTTGCCTACGCCTAGAGTTCCTGTGGTGGGCAGAGGCCTGCCACCAAAATAGGGGACTACCATTCACATTACCCCCTGCCACCCACCCAAACCTTAACAACAGATGCATCAGACTATGCAAGGGGGCCCACCTGGCAAGGAAGTGCATTCAGGACAAATGGAACCCAAGTTAAATGCACCTGCATATCAATCAAAAAGAAATGTTAGCTGTACAGAATGCTCTGACAGCCTTCAAGGACCACATTCTTCCAGGACAATTAATAATAAAGACAGACAACACCACTGTTATGTGTTACATAAACAAGCAAGGGGGTACACATTCTTACCTCCTCTGCAGACTAGCCATGGCATTGTGGGACACAGCCCTGAGCTATCAAGTACATTTACAAGCTCAATTCCTGCCAGGAAAATAGATACACTGGCAGACGAACTAAGCAGAAACCTCATGGACCCACATGCGTGGAAACTGGAACCAAGGATTTTCAACATGTTGACAAGCAAATGGGGGAGCCCAGATATAGACCTATTTGCCTCCCCCCAAAACTATCAGTTGGACAAATTCTGTACAAGGACTCCCCAAACTTGGAAAGTGGATGCTCTGTCCTTCAGCTGGAAAAACCTATCCGTTTATGCCTTTCCTCCTCTGCCCCTGCTCTCCAAAGTACTACTAAAGATAAGACAAGACAAACCAAGGACGATTTTGATTGCACCAGACTGGCCATGCCATCACTGGTACCCCCTCTTGTGCAGTGTGTCACTGTGGGACCCATGGCACCTGCCTCAGACTCCTACTCTATTGTCTCAGTAGGAGAACCAAATTCTGCACCCTCAACTTCAAACACTGAATCTAGCAGCCTGGCTAATTACATAATTTCTCCTTCTCCATCCCTCAGTAAACCAGTAATGGATATCATTTTAGAGGCAAGGAGGCCTAGTACCAGAAAGTCTTATGCTGAAAAATGGAAAAGATTCTGTGCCTGGAACCAATCACAAGGGATAAGCACAACAGTGCCCAGTTTACCTCAGATTTTACAATACTTAACTGAGATGCTTCATTAGGGCCTGTCTTTCTCCTCCATCAAGATTCACGTCTCAGCCATCTTAGCTCATTATAACACAGAACCACCCCTCTTCTCTCATCCACTGCTTAAGCAGTTCCTCAGAGGGGCCAAAAGTCTATGACCACCCAGGAGAGCTCCCACTCCAGCCTGGGACCTCAACTTTGTATTGGAAAAGCTCACCCTTCCTCCTTTTGAGTCAGCTGCCACTGCAGACTTAAAATTCCTTTCTTGAAAAACAGCCATCCATTTAGCAATCACTTCAGCAAGAAGGGTATCTGAATTACAGGCCCTCATGGCAGTGGAGCCTTTCATCATCTTTCATGCGGACAGGGTGTCCCTCAGGACTAATCCCTCTTTCATGCCCAAGGTGGTATCCAGTGTGGCCCTTAATCAGTCCATACATTTGCCAACCTTCTCTCCTAATCCACAGAACAAAAGGGAATGGATTCTGCACTTCTTAGATGTGCACAGACAACTTAGATTCTACTTAGACAGAACTAAACCTCAAAGGAAATCTGATCAACTGCTGGTGGAATTTGCTGCAGGGACAGAGGGGAAGGCTATTTCAAAGCAAACCATTTCCAAATGGATAGGCCATTGCATTCATTTCTGCTACAAACACAATGGAAAACCTATCCCACAGGGGATCAGACCCCACTCTACCAGGGCTGCATCCACCTCTACAGCCTTTCTTAGAGGCATCCCTACCAGGGACATCCTAAAAGCTGCTACCTGGATTTCTGTACATACTTTCACCAAGCATTACCATCTGTCAATTTTATCTAAATCCAGAGCTGGCTCTGCCACTGCAGTTTTGCAGGGCCTTTTAGCTGGTTCTAATTCTTTTTAAATGCCTCCTCCCATCCTTAGCTTTGGGAATCTACCCAAAAGTGATGACTGCAACAGTTAAACATGAAGAACATAGTACAGTTGTGTACACTTACCATAAATGTAGATGTTCAAGTGTATTCACTGTTGCAGTCCTGGTTACCCTCCCCCCAGCCCCCTTCTTTTTTTGGGTATACCTCTACTTTCCTTTGCTATCTTCAAAAGCTTTTTGGTGTATTTGCTTTTTTTGTTGGAGGTGTAACCTTGTATATTTATAGATTTAATTGCTTCCCATTAAGAGGGCATCTGACATCTGGGGCAAGAAAAACTGATGTAATGGCGTTGGCTGCAAGTTTTATACCCCAGATAACCTAATGTTATGGAAGAAGGGACAGCAATCGACGCAGGACCCAAGACTTTGTTAATCAGGTCGACTGAGGGCTACTGCAAGCAGATAACCCAAAAGTGATGACTGCAACAGTGAATACACTCTAACATCTACACTTATGGTTAAGTGTACACAACTGTACTTTACATCCACTTTATTGACTGTATGGGTCTACTTCTAAATTCTGAAGTTTCAAAACTTCGAATTTCTTATGGTTGAGACCATAAGATCAATGTTTTTAAACTCTGAACTGTTTAAATGGAGTTCGCTGTACAGTGCAGAATGGTATATTTTCTATTTTCCTTGATGTAGTGTGATCTTAGAGTTGGTATATTTAATTAGCAGGGGTGTGGGCATGCAAGGAGGCTTTTCCCCCTGTAAAAATGTAAAAAAAATATTTTTTTGTTTTTATTTTATTTTTCTTTACATTTTCAAGTTTCAAAACTTTGGTTTTATGGGCTTGACCATAAGAAATTCAAAGTTTTGAAACTCTGCAATTTAGAAGTAGGCCTGGCTATACATATTACATGCCTGATTGTGATAAAAATGGTCACAGTAAAGTATTCAGATATGCTTTACACAAATGCACTCTAGACTTGCAAAGACAGACTGAATTTTTAACCTTATAAACTGAGGAAGATCAGTCATTTTTTTATTACAGTTATCTCCCAAACCCAGCAAGTATTGCTACATTATTGAATGCATCCTTCTTGGATGTCCATGTCAAAAAAGTAATAACAATAACCAAAGTTACATATTTCAAATTTGTTTCACACAAACGCACAATAGCTAAAGTATTCCAAGTTAATTCACATATCCGTCTTTACACTAGTTCTGCAAAGCAAGATTAAAGACTGTTTAAAAATGACCACATGATACGAGCATAAGGTACTTTCATCCACAAGGAGACCCCCCCCCACCCCCACTAGCAGTTATAGCCATTTTGTTGATTGTGTACACCTGTTTATTGTTATGAAGAAATAAGTTATGTGTACTTTATTTGTATGAACAACATGACATTGCATAAAGATTACTAGCATCATACCATAAGATCTAGCCACATGTAGCACAGTTTGAGTAAAAGTATTTATGAGAGCATAAGAAGTATTAACCACCTGATAACATATGCTAACTCTCTGCAGAAATAAGTTGTCTGAATAGTTCCATGTTAAAGAGAACTATTACTAATGCAGATGTTGCCACTGGCAAACATCTTTGCATTTCAGTGCTTCATCTACAAATGCAGTGCCTGCTGCCCTTGAAGAACAAACAGCTTATGCTACATTAAAAATATATTGTGCTGGTGATATTGCTGTAACGTTTGCTGAACAAGATCAGTTATGCAGTAGAGAATGGCTGACAAATGATGACAAGAGGTTCATAGCTACTACATGCGATCCTGTAGACCATTAAGGAGTCTGGCCCAAATTCCCAGTTGCTTCAAATCACTGTCTGGTTAAGTGACTTTCCTTACTGTCACACAGAAGTAAATGAAGGTGGAAAGAGATTTAAATCCATTTAACACAGAGGACTAAATTTTAGTCCTCTACGTTATGTGTTAGTTACAGTTGTTAGGTAAATGTAACTAAATGCTGAAATCCTTTACAGTCCAATCTTTCAGAGAAGACTGTATCGCAGTAGTATGCAACATTAACTGCGTAATGGATGCTAATGATCAGACTGCTCTGATCATCGCTCAAGATAATACAGACTACATGACCTGACAAATGTCAACCCCTTTTCATCTGCTGGAGGCTGTAAAGAAGATGCTGCAAAAATACATTACTAAAATCCAAAATGTTCAGACTTCTAAAATGCAACAAGTTTAGACTATATTACACAATCCTGGTCTGTTAATGAATAAGTTCATTCATTAGTGCAATGAATAAAGCAAAACAATTAAAGACAATATAAATGCTGCAGCTGTTTCACTCAGCAACCCACAAGTCATACAAAAAATCTGAAATATTACTGCATACAGCATATTACTTTTTTTTGGGGGGGGGGAGTGGTTATCCCCTCTGACATGAGTCAGTACTGGTCTGACCTATTTGAATGGCTAATAATGCTGTATTGTTGCAGCATACACCTCCAGAGTCAACAGAGTCAGATTGTGGATAAATGGGACTACACGGGGTAATGAATCAGGATCTCGCCAGCCATACATATGTCCGTTATTTGGCTTTCTCTCCCCAGTTACAATAAACAATGTTCAGATCTGTCAGTGTGCATACTATTATCTTCTTTACTTTTACAATTATCACAAAGATTTAGATTTCATTTAAAACTTTTTCACATTTTGTAGAAAAAAAACAGTTTCAGCTATTTTCTAAACAAAATTAAACACTCTCAAATTGAAAATTGACTTAGAATGACAAACTCACATTTAGTAAAAATACATCTGGCAACCCGTTAAACTACAAGGGACGTTCTGGGATTTATACTCTAACAGCATATAGTCAAGTACTAATTAATGTTTATGTGAAAGGTGCAGGAATTCATAAGACAAATGTGTAATGTTTTTGCCAACAGCCTGGGACATTTTCATGAGCAGCCTAGGAGTATTGTGTGGTGAAGTAACTTGGTAGAGTGCCATAAAATACAAATGAATGCTGAGGGAATAGAACCATATACCACAGGAAGTCATCTCTTTAAGACCTCATAGCCTTACTCATCTACAATAAATTCTAGACAAGCTATTGTAGTCCAAATACACTGCATTTCACACCTGTGTGCCAGAAAAAAAACAAGCTTAATTAAAAATGTATTCTTAGTTAAACTGATAGACTTCATGCTGTCCAATTTATTCACATCTAAATAATAAGCAGAATGAGGAAACCAGGGATCACATTCAAAGAACATGTCTCATATCATAGGATCATAGGAAGTTACTAGGCTATTGGTCCTCAGACCCTTACGAGCCAAAAATTTAGCCCATGTTCTGACAAATCAGCACCTGATGCCCCTGTACAGCAGGGACACAGGTGGAATCCCAGGGGTGTATTTTCTGTTCCCCATCCAGTTATCCAGGTCACTCTTAAAAAGGGTTAATGAGGTACTCTGCTTGACATGGAGAGGGAGTCGATTCCACAGAAGGGATAGTCTCTGGGACACAAATCTGTCTTGCCAACAAGTCCTATTGATGTCACAGACCAAGTTGAGGTCACGCGTGCAGGTTACTCGAGTGGAGCATGACTTGCAGATATGCAGCAGTCCCATCAAGGCAGGGTCTGAGATTGCTTTGCATGCCAGACAGGGGTCACCTCTGAGGAGTGTGTATGAGACTGAATAGAAGGACAGGTCCTTTAGCCTATCTGTGTAGGGTAGATGTTTGAGGTCTAGATTCTAGTGAGGAATCTCTGTGGTCTCTCCAGCTGCTGCATGTGCTTTGTGAGGTACATGCTGAAAGGGACATTGTACTCAATAATGGGTCTTATGGATGAGATACCCTTACTAATGTGGTGGGTTATGTAAAAAGCTTTCCATACAATGGAGGCAATATGGTGGTCAAAAGTCAGTTTACTATCAACCTGGGTGCCCAAGTCCCTCACGACTGATTGCATGTTTAGGACCTTGTTATTAATGTGATCATTTGTGGGGAAGTTACTCTCCCCAAAGGAGATGATGATGCATTTTTTGGCATTCAGTTTGAGGCCATGTTTCTGGCACTAGTCATTTGTTTGGGTGAGACCCTCTTGGAGGATCTCCACATCACTAGGGGAACTGATGACCGTGCCCATCTTGCAGTCATCTGCAAACTTGGTCAACCATAGACCATTGGTTTTGGCTTGCACCTCAAAAAAGTATATCCCAAACAACATAGGTCCCAAGACCGATCCCTGGGATACACCACTTGTTATGGGTCTACTGCTTGAGGTGGCTTCCCCTATTTTAACTAGGTGGATTCTATCAGTGAGCCAGTTTCCTACCCAACTTGTAACATATGGACTGATACCTAGTTGAGAGAGTTTATCTGTTATATATGAGTGAGGAAAAGTATTGAAGGCTTTGGACAAGTCAGGGTAGGTGGTGTGCACTGTTATTCCTTTGTCCATGGCTTTGGTGACTGTCTCAAAGAAGTCAACCAAATTTAACAGGCATGACCTCCCCTTGGCCAAACCAAACTATGTGGGATAGAGTGTTTGGACATGCCAATGTCCTTGTTAATGAGCTCCATGATAGTCTGTTCCATGGCCTTGCAGATCAGGCTAGTTAGGGTGATGGGGCTAAAATTTCTTGGATCTGTGGATACTCCACCTTTGTGCAAAGGGATGACAGTGGCTGTTCTCCACTTAGCTGGGATGAAGCCAGTACTCAGACTTTGGTTGAACAGGGTGTCTAATGGTGCTACAAGTTCCTGCCTGAGTTCATGCAGCCTGGGATGTTATTGGGTTCCATGGATGATGTATTTTTTGCCTTTGAGAGGACAGTGGTGACTTGCTCCCTAGAGATGAGGGGAGTGGGGTAAGTGCTGAGGATGTCCTAATTTACAGATGGGGGGAACAGAGGGGTGAAGTTTTCACTGAACCTGACTGCCAGCAGGTTGGCTATATCTATGGTATTTCTGTATGTGGTGTCTTTGACCACCAGTTCTGAGCAGATCTGGATGCTTCATTTGAGACTGCGGACATATGTGAAGAAGGCCTCATGACTGTCTTTAGTAGATGTGGCCAGTTTGGACATGAAGTTTGCTTTGGAGGATTTCACTAGTGCTCTTATTTGCTTGTGCAGGCTAAGGAGAGATGGCTTCCATATAGGTACCTGCTTCTTCTTGGTCCTGGACAGCATTTTTTTTCCTTTTATTCTAGAGTTTATTTATTGCAGATGTCCACAAGACAGGTTTACTCTTCTTTGAGGAGGAGGATTTTGTCCTGTCAGGTATTCCTGATTCTATGCAGCTGTATAAATGCTCATATAGTACTTTAGTGTAGATTTGGACATATGTGGAGGTTTCTGTGGAGGGAGAGAGGACTGTGAAGCTGTTTATACCTTCCCTCAGGGGGATGTAATCAGCTTTGGAGAAGTTTTTTTGTTTGACAGTAGCTGGGGGGGGGGGGTAGTGGAGATGGTAACTCCAAAAGTGATTGCTTTGTGGTCAGAACTTAGCAGGGATGATGACACTGTAGGGATGCTGTAGTGGGTTACTCATGTTGGTTAATACCAAGTCCAAGATAGTTTCACCTCTTGTGGGGGTATTGACCAGCTAGTCCAAGGCATTTGCACTGATGAAATCAAAGAATCTGTGAGGGAATTTTTGTTTTGGCATGAGTAGTTCTTCCAATTTATGGTTGGATAGTTAGTCACCCAGGATCAGGGTAAAGGATTGAATCCTGATAGATTCAGAGAGGTTCAGATAGGTGGAGTGGGCATCTTGAGTCAAAGTTTGGGGACTGTAGCTATGATTTGAACAGGGGTCTTGTCAATGGTTAATTGCACCTGAAGTGTCTCCTGTGAGTCATACTGTTTGACCAGCCTGGAGGTGTGTATGTCTTTTATTGATATTGCAACTCCACCTCCTTTTGCTTTGCTTCCCATGGTTTGGGGTCTGAATGTATGATAGGATGAGTAACCTGATATGGCTCTGCAGCTCTGAACCAGGTGTCTGTGACTGCACAAATGTTGGCATCTTCCAGGGTTAAGAATGCTTGCAAGGAGTGCAGTTTCATGTTTATAATCCT
This sequence comes from Protopterus annectens, assembly GCF_019279795.1. NCBI lineage: Eukaryota > Metazoa > Chordata > Ceratodontiformes > Protopteridae > Protopterus > Protopterus annectens. The sequence continues at coordinate 1,287,832,792 of NC_056746.1, read as the reverse complement.
GGCATTTAACAGCATGACATTTAATTTGCATTTTGATGAAACTTTCATGTTGGTAGTTTTGACCTCATGGCACTATGGGGGAGGCAAGAGCCTTTACCGGGAGCCTGAAGTCCAAGGGAGACAGATGCAGGCCATCTCTGGCAAAGCATTGTGGTTTGTCAATGATGTCTTTCCATGCTATCATGTACTGGATCCCCTTGGAATGACACCAGAAACTAAGCCAATTGTTAAAATCAATCATACCCAAAGAACGTGGCTCATATGATGATCATACCCAAAGAATGTGGCTGCTATGATGATCATGCCAAAAGAACATGGCTACCCAAATAACATGGCTCATATGATAATCATACCCAAAGAACATGGCTCATGTGATGATGCTCCTTTTCACTACAATCAGTTTAATTCTTCTGCACCATAAAGACTCTGGTTGACAAGTCGTTACTTGGCTTGCAGTCCAGTGGATCATTGAGGAAACTAGCCCATATTTCCAGCTGCCCCACAGTACTGTCAGGTTAAGTGTTTCACTCAAGAAGAGGGCAGAAATATGAGATTTGGTGGGACAGGTATATCATGCAGAGGATATCTCTGCTCTGGAACAGGCACCCCATCCATGTAATACAAAGTTCATCCTTGTCTATATTCAAGTGTGACTTGGATCTATGGATAGGAAACAAAAATTTTAGTTCAGGCCTGCTTCCTGTTCTACTAATAAAGAGCGGTAGCCCTAAATGCTTTATCCCATGCATGGAAACCCTCAAATTATCTAAGGTATGATCCTAGTTGTTGTCATTGGGGGTAATATGTAATTGTCAACCATGGGATGGGTAAGGTCAATCTCTAACCAAATGGGATAGATTAATTTTGGCACAAAAATAGAAATTGGCTAGGCTTAAAATGGCCCCTAAGGGCAGCTAACTTAGTACTCACCTATAAACCTATGCAAATCAGAGATGTTCTGGAAAAATGTTGTCAGATAAGAGTGCACTCCTCTAAATCACTTAAATATTAACAAAGTAACAGGTTTTTCATCAACATGTATTTATTTAGTTTATCCATCATTAGCTGGATTAGTCCATCTAGGCTAATGATCTTTTTTCAGGATAGACCCGAGGTGGTATTTATTCTGCTGTAGGATATTTGCCCCGAGCATCAGGTAACTCTCCCTACTCTTTTTGAGAGTTGCCACCAACTTAAGCAGAAGAGGCACTGACTTAATCTTTCATCTGAAGGACAACGCACTCAGGAGTGCAGCCCCCCCCCATTCTGTACTGCAGTGTCAGCGATTGATCTGCCTGGTGTGGAATAGATCCCATAGCCCTCTGCACCAAAGGCAAGTGTGCTACCTGGCACCACTGACATTAAGTATGAAACATAAAACAATAAAAATATGTACCTGACATTGAAAGACTGCAGTCTCAGTCATTAAAGAAATAATATATATCCGAGGAAGCCTGGCAGTTGGTGTGGAGGATTATGTTTCAGGTCCTTGACTCCCAGTAGTTAAGGTTTACAGTTTGATTTTAAGCAAAAGCATTTAGGGGCATTTCTCACACACACACACACACACACACACACACACACACACACACACACACACACACACACACAAACACACACACACACACACACACACACACACACACACACACACACACACACACACACACACACACACACACACACACACACACACACACACACACACACATACATACACACACACACACAAACACACTCTCTCACACACATACATACATACATACACACACACACACACACACACACACATACTGTTAATCAAGTAAAAATGCAGCCTCCTGACTGTAACGCTAGTTTGCTTGCTCTGTAAAATGCAGTAGGTGATGTGGTGGATTGTGTGGATAGTAGACTGAGAAGAGTCAACTCTTCCTGCTCTTGATTCCTAAATATATGATGTGATGATTCCGACATATGTTATCTGTGTGTGCTGAAGTCTCTGGGAAACACTTTATGTGCCGGCTTGCACTGATAGCACAGATTTTTAATTATTTTTTATTTAGTCCAGGACTCCCTGCTAGCATGAGCCCTAAGCAGCTGCCTAGGTCACCTTGTGCTGGATGTGGTTCTGTCCTGAGGTATCCCCATTTTAATTAATACAAGGACTATACTTTTAATATGTATTGCAACTTGATTTCTTTCACTTGCAGTTACCTAATTACAGTACAATGTTTATATTTTGCTGAACGATACACATTAATATCTCACTCTCCATCACCTGTACTTTAAAAATAAATATTGACTTTACATGTTCTTCATGTATTCAGTGTCACAGTTGTTTATTAATGGAAGGCAATTTCACATTATGCATATTTCAGCAGTCTGTGGTGCTATATACCCCATTTCCATGCCTATGATGTCTGTCTGGTAGTTTGCAATGAAACAAGTTCATTGAATTGTTACAAGTGGGTGTTTTGCTGTTATATTTGTAGCCAGCTTTTTTTGGAGTAGTAGTTATTAGTTGTGTACACACTGTAACTAGTTGTGTTGTTGTTATTGTTGTGCTGTGCCATTATTAGCACTGGCATATAGATACAGGTTATTGCAGTTTGTGGAACTGAATTCAGATTTGAAATGGAAATCTCTTGGATGGCACAGAAAATGACATTGCAGTTTATAGTGCTGGCATCTGGAAAAATCAGAGCTCAAGAAGTGCAGTGTAATCTGGGAACAACTGTTTATTCTACGTTTGTCAACACTTGTACTGATTCACCAGCAGAAGAAAGGTCATTTAAAGTTATATAACAATGTAGTGACAGATTGAGCTAGAAAATATGTCAAGCGGTACTGTATTAGAAACAACACCCAGAACTTCAGAATTTGTCATGAGTCACCAACCTACCTGGGCACAGTGAGATGCACCAGACACAGGATTCTTGAGAAAATATTAAGATAGTGCTATACTAGAAGCCAGCATTGGGGGGGACTAACTCATTTTTCTGGATTAATTTTGACATTGCATGACCTGTGAATGGGATTCTTTTACCTTCAAAAGTCTTTGCAAATTAGGGGATTGTGTTCTAAGTCTGGGTTTCTGGTATCTTGGAGTATTGCCCATTGTTGGAGGTACATCATACACTTAGCAGGGCTTTGGGGAACATGGGATGGGCTGTACAGCCCCATTACAAAAATTCTTTAATTGCATTGTAGCAGTTTTGAGATTTGCTGTATTTCCTTTGCAATCAGAATGCATTTTGCTGTTGCAGTGCTTACATTTAAGAATCTTGCTGTTCTGATAAGGAGCTCTTCTTCATCCTGTTCCTCTTCCTCTCTGTCTGTCTCCCTGTAGTGCTACTGTTACTTGCCTGCCATACGTGATTGTGGATGTGCCGGTGGTAAGGGTTACCCCAAAGGAAGCTGATCATATCATGAGTTTATTATAGAGCAATACAGTTGTATGCATGCTAGAGAAAGGTAATGCTGCAGTCTAGCAATCTGCAGCGGGTATGTGCTGTGTTAGTTTCAGAATGATTTACTACCCAGTGGTGATTCAAACCTACTGTTGTTCTCCATGATGCACTAATCTGATTTCCAGAGCCTGTCACATAAGGCATTTCATCACATGACTATCTATTTATTCATGTGTTTATTCATTTTTCTAAAAAGGGTTATGTCCTTCCAAAGATTAGCTGATACTATCTCCAGTGACCCAGGAAATCTGATATGTTTGCATGACTTGCCTTCAGTCACTCTGTGTGGTAACTGAGACTGTGAGATTCAAACCTCTCTATATATATATATATATATATATATATATATATATATATATATATATATATATAATTTCCAGGGAGGAAAGCTTCAGCAAAGAAATTACAGTTCTTTGTTAAGGAATGGTATACCATGTGTATTACAATAGTAAAGGAGAATTATAGCTTACTTCCTTGACCACTTGATTTGCTTTTTCATGAAATATATTTTAGGAGGGCAGTTGAAAAGTCTGAGAGTAGATAATGAATGTCATGAAGTAGTCATGAGTTCTGAACTTGAATTCTGAGCAAGTCAACTCACCAAGCAACACTTATAGTTTGCTGCTGATAAAAGGCACTTATAGCTTCTGAACCTTCATCGTTAAGCAATTATTACAATCAAATAAATGTAAAAGATGTGTTTATGCCTGCAGCATAAATTGCATTAATGTGTATGTACCTTCAGTAACAACTTAGTAATAGGAAGAGTAAAACTGATGCTCTAAGAGAACAGATGACACCAACTCTTAACAGTATGACATTTATTTAACAGTTCTTCACCGGGTGAGCTGGTCTTGCAACCCCTTTCAGTCATAACCTGGGCTAAAAAGGCAAAAACAAGGTATACACAAATAAAACAAATGCAGTCTTATTAACAAGCAAGTAGAAAATAATTTTTCTTTACACTTGCAATGAAAACGCATGATGTGTTCAAAATAAATAAAAATAAACAGTAACAAAATAGACCAGCATATGATGGAGAGTGTTTAGTGGAAAGGAAACCTTTTTGTCAAAGATGAGAATAAACAGGAATATTTATAAAGAGGAACCACTAGCAGAGAACATCAGAGAGGAGAACGAAGGTTATTCAGAATGATAACCCGCATCTTTGAAGTGTTTACATCATTAGTGAGGTGTGAGTAGAGTGTTTAAAAGTTTTAAGGTTATCCATTTGTTGGATAAAATTAGAAGAGAGTTCCAGCAAGCATGGGGCAGTTTTATAAAAGGATGTTTTCTCTCAGGTGAAAAAAGGGTAAGGCAGGTCTTTGCAGATGAATCCCTGTTTCACAATGAGTATGGTATTTAATTGACAATGTATTGTGATGTGGGACTATCTTTCATGGAGCACTTTAAACGTGTTTGATCCAACAGCAAACCATTAACGTATGGTTAATGTGGTACAATGATATTCATTGTACTTTGTACTTTATTTTTAAACTCCTTAACTGGATCATTTTCTTGTGGTAGGTAAAATTTTAACTGGTAGTGAGAATGCATGCATTTTCTTCTTTAACGGATACTTTCAATGATGTGAATGAATTTTTGATATTACATGTTATAAATAGTATTATTCTTTTTGTATTGCAGAATAACATTTGCCTTTTAAAAGTCATTATTAAGTCAGCTGATGTACCAAATTACGATAATATTACTGTTTTTGACCAATATCAATGGTGCGACTCAGTAATAGAGATATTTAAGACACTTCCTGTATCTGCTTACTTTGTTCATTATTTTATCTTGCACCCCTAGTAAATTCTATTGAACCAAGACTTCCATTTCAGGAGAAAATCCAGGGAGAAAAGAAATTGTTGACAATACAAATGTAGGAGATTTCTGATGACTTTGAAGCTAGCAGGGTGTTTTGTGATGATACATTGCTACACTGTATTACAGATTATATTTCTTTGTTGTTGTAACTGTAACTGCTTCATTTTGTTAACACGGAATAGCAGTTTGTCTCCATTGGCAATCAAAATCTGGTTAAGGACGCACTTCATATCTGACTTTGTGTACTCATATTCAATGATACGCTTGATGGCAGCGATGCTTGATAGAAATAATGTAAGATGGTGGAATCAGGAGAAGATTTTGAATGTATTTGTACTAAATTAAAGTGGAATTCCCCAGCTAGATATACCCCCATCTTTTTAAAAGTTGACATGATAATACTAGGAAATTTCAGACATATACACACACATATACATTCCTGTTTTTATGTATATATCATGTATGTATTACTGTAGTTGCTATGGGTAACACTGTATCTGCTTCTGTACCAATTAATGGTTAATCATTTCTGTATCTCTGTTCTTGTCTGAGCTTTTCTCCCCAGGCCTCCACTGAAAACGGACTCTAATATATATATATATATATATATATATATATATATATATATCTAGAGAGAGAGAGAGAGATATAGATACTGGACTTACAAATATTGTTTATCCTTGTCTGAATCTACTCAAAGCAAAAGAACCTTGTTTCTGTCCAGAGATCTATTGTCAGTTTTGTACAACTGTAGCCAGACTTTGGTAAAAATAAATAAATACATCTCTTCATATATGTATTCATTCATTCTCTTCCTTCTGAAGGTCTTTCTGTATGTCTTGGAGTCATGATTGATTGTAGAATAAAAGTTTGCTACCTGTTAAAGGTGATGGTGTGGCAATACTTATCAGGTCCAACTTGTGTATTACGTCTGGGGTTATTCATTGTTTGTTTTAGTTAATTGTGTTGACCAGGTAGGTGCACTGCTTGCAAGGTACTTTCCAACTACAATCCAGTGAAAACACAATAGCTGTCAAATGTTTATCAAACGAGAGAGGCATAATGTGAAAGTAATGAATAATATTTACAGAATGTAGCTTAAATGGAATAAGTCAGTAATGTAGGATTGGTTAAGCCTGGCCCCAAGGCACACAGAGAGATGATGTTCTGACTAATGAGATAGAATAGTGCCCCAGCTGCTGGAAGAGATGAGTGGGATGGAGGAGGGGAATGAGGGGCTTAGGTGCTGGAAAACGTGAACAAGGGGAGGGTGGAACTGTGGTCTTGTGGCTCAGGTGCTGGGAGAAATGAGTGGGGAAGGGTGAAAATGAGGCCTTCTGCCTCGGGTCCTGCAAGAAATTTGTGGGGGAGGGTGGGAATGAGGGGCTTGCAACACAGGTGCTGGAAAGGATGAACAGGAGAGGGTGGGAATGAGGGGCTTGCAGCACAGGTGCTGGAGGGGATGAGCAGGAGAGGGTGGGAATGAAGGGCTTGCAGCACAGGTGCTGGAAGGGACGAGCAGGAGAGGGTGGGAATGAGTGGGCTTGCAGCACAGGTACTGGAGGGGATGAGCAGGAGAGGGTGGGAATGAAGGGCTTGCAGCACAGGTGCTGGAAGGGACGAGCAGCAGCACAGGTGCTGGAGAGTATGAGCAGGAGAGGGTGGGAATGAAGGGCTTGCAGCACAGGTGGTGGAAGGGATGAGCAGGAGAGGGTGGGAATGAGGGGCTTGCAGCACAGGTGCTGGAGGGGATGAGCAGAAGAGGTTGGGAATGAGGGGCATTCAGCACAGGTGCTGGAAGGGACGAGCAGGAGAGGGTGGGAATGAGGGGCTTGCAACACAGGTGCTAGAAAGTATGAGCAGGAGAGAGTGGGATTGAGGGGCTTGCAGCACAGGTGCTGGAGGGGATGAGCAGAAGAGGTTGGGAATGAGGGGCATTTAGCACAGGTGCTGGAAGGGACGAGCAGGAGAGGTTGGGAATGAGGGGCTTGCAGCACAGGTGCTGGAAGGGATGAGCAGGAGAGGGTGGGAATGAGGGGCTTGCAGCACAGGTGCTAGAAGGGATGAGCAGGAAAGGGTGGGAATGAGGGGCTTGCAGCACAGGTGCTAGAAGGCACGAGCAGGAGAGAGTGTGATTGAGGGGCTTGCAGCACAAGTGCTGGAGGGGATGAGCAGAAGAGGGTGGGAATGAGTGGCATGCACCAGCTTGCCCATCTTGGGAGAAGGGGTGCTGATTTCCTTTTCGACTAATTTGCATGCCACCAAAGGCAAAGTGTATGTGTGTGTGTGTGTATTTGTGCATTTATGTATACAAAGTATACATATGTGTGCATAAATATAGACACACATAAATGCAAACATATGTATATACTGTGTATGAACTTATATACATAAATGTTTTTGTGTGTGTATATATATATATATATATATATATATATATATATATATATATATATATATATATATATATATATATATATATATATATATATATATATATATATATATATGGATCTAGGGCATTTCATTGAATGCACATTTCACCGAAACCCATATCACCAAACAGAAATCACCAAAAGCACTATTCACTGAAAACACAATTCACCAAAACACATTTCACCGAAAGTGGTATATGGCCTTGTCCCCACTGTAGTGTGACCCTGGAGTTGGTGTATATATATATATATATATATATATATATATATATATATATATATATATATAGTAGGAGGGGTGGGGGCAGAGCCCACCACATATTTAATGCATATATCACGTATGGGTAAGAGTAATATATTGCAATTGCAAGTATGCGTGTATATAGTTTAACATATTTAAAATATCTGGGGGGCTACACCCCCCACACCCCCCTACTATATATACCAACTCCAGGGTCGCCCTACAGTGGGGACAAGGCCATTTAAAACTTTCGGTGAAATGTGTTTCGGTGAATTGTGTTTTTGGTGAATTGAGCTTTCTGTGAAAAGTTCACACTAATTTAACTTTCAGTGAAATGTCCTAGATCCATACATATATATATATATATATATATATATATATATATATATATACACACACGAGTCTGTGTCAAGTGCTTGAGCTATAGAAAATTTTAGCACTTGCTATAGGAAAAAAAAAGGTTTGAATCAGAAAGATCTGAAAAAAGCCAAAAAATAGCTCCTCCCCTCCTTACCTTCCACATCCCCTGCTAGTGTTCTATAGTAACTCTGGGATTGCACTACAGTAGGGGAAAGAGCAATTCCCATTACCCATTGTACCATGATCTCACATATCTAAATACTGGCAATATTTGCAAAGCCAATTTTCAAGCTGTTTTTGCAGGAAGCAAGCCCTTCTACAGCCCCCATGTGGAGGCTTTACGCACACTCCTCCAGCTAGTTATATATACTGACTCTGAGATTGCCCAGTGTTGGAGAAAGGCCATATTTCCCAACCCTGTGAATTGTGCTATCTCACACAGCTGTCACCCATCTGTTTAGTTTGTCAAATTGTGTTGACTAAACTGATGACTATAAGTGGATTCAACCAAATCTACTCCCCCATGTATAGATAGATAGATAGATAGACGGATGGATGGATAGACAGACAGACAGGGTATGTAACAACTTAATGAATAGTTGAAACTAATGTTTATTGTACTGGTTTTCTAAGTGCTTTACAAAAATTTTCACTCCAGCAGTTTAAAATGCCCTATAAACATGTAGACAAAAACTCTGAAATTGTACAGTACTTTGCACTAAGAATGCCAAAACAGACATAATGCTCAAGCAAAATATTACAAAAACAATAGCACTATAAAACAAATACTGAAACACAACCAAAAGTAAAAGCCAAACAAGTTCTGTTTCATACCAGCAGTAGAAATCACATTTGATAATCCCACTCCCAAAGGACTAAATAGGGAGACAAGGAAGCAACACACGAGTATACCCCACACTCATTCAAATACATGTCTATAAACATCTTAAACAGTCACACACAGTGTCTCATAGATCAAACACAATGCATCATCAATGGAGTAAAGTGGGCTGAAACAGACCTTCCTTTCCTCCAACGATCTAACTCTTCAATAACCAATGGTTGTGAATTATTCTTCCTCTTCCCAGTTATATTAAAAGAACTAGAATATTCCATCAAGTGGCAGTAGGTGAAGACCTGGTCTGTCTGAGTTGGGAAAGCTGTAAGTGTAGTCATTTTATTGGCCAGAGGGCTTAGAAGACAATTTTCTCTGTTTTAAATGCCTGTATACATTCAGGGTATTTGTGCCGCTATTGGTCCATTCTCACAGGGCCCAGCAACACTCGGCATCCTTGCCTTTGCCTCTGAAGTAATTTTCTTGCATCAAGTACCATCCAAGCAACAACCAAGTACTTTTATTTAAAAATTGCACTTCCATTAGCTTTTTAAGTGATTGACTGCTAATTTCTTGTTTTATTTGGGCATTTATCTGCATTTAAGGCTGAAATTGCTGCATTTGCTCAAAGTGTTTTGCTGTAGGTCTGAATGATTTGAAATTGCCTTGCTAGCTAGTCTGATAAAGTTGTTTTGTGGTAGCATACACTCTCAAGCAGTCTCTTCTGTGTTTTTACAATAAGAGGAGTGGGATATTCCATGTAATGCAGTAGGTGCTACCCTGGTCTGTCTGATTTGGGAAACACACAAGAAGCTGTATGTGTAGTGGATTTATTAGCTGGGGGACTTAGAAGCCAGTTTCCTCTGTTTTAAGTGCCTGTATAAAGTCAAAGCATTTGTGTGCTATTCTTCATCATGCAGCAATGGTTAGTAGTGCCCTGGATACACAAAGACAGCTAGAAACTACCCCTGAAGCTGTACCAGTAACTCTGAGTGTAGACCAACTAACGTGTGGGATCAGTAGCACAGAACAGCTAGTTTATGTGTATTATATAGTCTAATTTAGTCTCTAGCTCCAGAAGCACCCTCAGTCAATTCACTATTAACCCTTCGTACTTTGTACCCTTGTAGCTCACCTAATAAAGGACATAGCATCACGAATATGTACTTTTTCAATTTGTCCACAGACAGTTTGGTGAATATAGGTATACTGAGGCAATGTAACAATTGTCTAATGTTCACTGACAACCATTTAATCCTCAAAGAAACAAACACAGTGTGTGAGAGATGTAAATGTCTCTGGAGGCAGACCTCGCATGTACAATGACACAGAATAACAGTCTGGTTGTCAGAAACACACATGCTAAACCCAACACACATAGTATGCTTAGACCTACGTACTTATGCAAAGGCACTTAAATGCAGTCTTTCCAGACATTACACCCACAAAAATTATCCGCAGCAAACTCGAAAGCAGTCAACAATAACACCACCTAACAGGGCACATACAGCCAACACCCAGTGCAACTTCACTAAGAAGCTCATAAGGCAAGCCAATACACTACCCAGGACTCAACCCATAGCAGGCTGTATTGTATGACATACTGATGACCCAGTAACCATGCTGAACAAGGAGAAAATAATGGTCCGTTGCCTTTCAGAGGACAAGGTCCACCAAGTTATGCATGCACTCAAGACATTGCACCCCAGGCACCAGTATTATTCAATCATACTCCATGTAGGTGTAAATGACCTCCCTGGACTGTATGAAGAGAGACATTATAGAGCTCTCAGGCTAAGTGTCAAAGGCTGGTGTGTGCATAAATCTAGAAACATTCTACCTTCACGAAGGATGATGCCACAGTATGAGCAGAAGATGACTGACTAATAATTGGCTTAGTTTCTGGTGCTATTCTAGGGCAGTACAATATTTGTTATTAGGAGAGGACATTGTTAACAAACCACATTGCTTTGCCAAGGATGGTTTGCACCTGCCCCCTCTAGGCTTTCAAATATTGCCTGAAACATTGTCCTTCCCTGTGAGGCAGTGCCAAATTGACAAAACTTCCAACATAACAAAATCACCTAAAGAAGTTTAAAGGTGTTACTACTCAATGCCAGGAGTCTAAACAAGAAGCTCCACTCCCTCTAATCACTCCCCACCTTGGAGAATGCTGACATCTGTGCAGTTACCAAGACATGGCTTAAAGCTGCAGAGAGTATCCCAACAGTGCAAAGCTTCAGTGCCTTGCACACATTTTGACCAGCAACCGCACAGGCAGGAACTAAAGGTGGAGGTGTCTTGAGCTACACCAGTAAAAAGCAAAGCATGCCTCTAGGTTGATTAAACAGCATAACAAGCTGGAGTTATTCCATGTCCAGCTTACCATGGACAAAGTCCCACACCATCTGCTAGTAAGCTACAGGTCATGCTCTAAGTCCCACCAAACCCATAGCTTAGACTTATTGGAGGAACTGACCATTCAGCCAAATACCACACTCATGGGGGACTTTAATTATCCCTCTATAAACTGGGAATCCTGCATGACCCCACATTTGCAGGCACAAAGATTCCTGGACTTTGTAAGCATAAATAACTTGGAGCAGTTAGTGCATACGCTTACCAGAGGTACAAACATATTGGACCTAGTACTCACAAACATGGGAGAGCACTGCTATCACCCCAGTATTTTGTCCCCTCTGGTAAGGTCAGAGCCCAAAGCAGCCACCTTCAAAATAAAAATCAATTTTGTAAGCCCCCATATCACAGTTAGAAAGTATTCCAAGGCAAAACTGTTAAAACTTCAAGCTCTTCCAAACCCAAGTAACACAGCAGGCTGTACCGAATTATTCACAGAAGTCCAGTACAACCATGTCAGTAACTGCACAGAGCTGGCTGTGCCTACTAGAAGCAAGCACAAAACGTACTTAAAAAAGCAAACTACCCTGGTGCCAACATTAAACAGATTGCCAAAAAAAAAAAACAGGCATGGCTAAAATTAGGAATTGTAACACCAAAATAAATAAATAAATAAATAATCTCTCATGAAACTGAATAGACAATTAAGAGAATTTATTAAGGCCAACAAAGCAAATATTGAGGCAAATATAGTGCCCCAGGCCAAGACAAAGGCCCAGGCCAAGGACAGCCATAAGGCCTTCTTTAGCTATGTCTGAAACTCAAATGTAGCACACAACAGTGTGCCAAACTCTTGGTAAATGGAGTCACATTCATAGAACCAGGGCATATCACAAATCTTATGACTCACAAATTCAGGTCCAAATTTAGCCCCTTCTCACCCCCTGCAAAGCCCCCAGGAAATATTTTCTAACATAATCCCTCCAACTATCAGTCGGGAGCAGGTTTTAGATGCACTCTTAAAGGCCAAGAATACAGCTTCAGTGACCTATGATTATAGCCCAAGATGCCTTTTAAATATCCTGAAACATGATCTTTTGGGCTCAGGGGTATCGCTATTCAACCACAGCCTCTGAAAAGGCTTTGTGCCATGCAAGCAGAGACCACAACAGTCATCTCTCTGCACAAGGGTGAGCCATCAACATTTCCCATGAACTACAGACCCATTAGTCTGACTAGTCTCATATGCAGAACCATTGAAAGAATTATCGTGGAAATGATCAATAACCACTACTTCTTACATCCTATGCTTAAATTGTTGCACATCCTGTTTGATTAGTTATTGTATAACTTGATAATTATTGTAATTGTGATTGTATCCACCTATATAATTCCAGTGTTATTTTTTCTCTAATATTGAATGTCTAATTGCTATTGTAATTATCCTATATGTTCTGGAGCTTGCTCCCTGGGCCTCCACTGAAAAAGGGTTTTTGCTCATTCGGACACTCCTGGTCAACAAATGTAAAATAAATAAATAAATAAAATAAATAATGACATAGAAAATCTTTGGATACTGGACCCAGCCTAGTTTGACTTCATCAAAGGCAGATCATGCATACTGAACCTGGTGGACTTTTTTGAGAAGGTCACCAAGGCAATGCATGATGACAGAATGGTGCAAACTACCTACCTTGACCTAGCTAAGGCACTTGATGCAGTACCTCACATGGTGCAAGCTACCTACCTTGACCTAGCTAAGGCACTTGATGCAGTACCTCACATGGTGCAAACTACCTACCTTGACCTAGCTAAGGCATTTGATGCAGTACCTTACTTGGTCATTGTAAACAATCTCATGGAATTCGGCATAAACCCCTGTGTAACCCGATGGATATCTAGCTGGCTCACAGATAGGACCAAGGAGATTAGGATTGAAAAGACTGCCTCTGTAATGAGCCTGGTCACCAGTGGAGTTCCTGAGTGCTCTGTGCTGGTTTGCTCCTCTTTGACATCTATTTCTCAGAAGTCAAGGCCAATAGGTTCATAGGTTCATAGGTAGATACTAGGCTATCTGCCCTAGGGCATTTATAAGCCTAGCCAGAGTGTATTTGGCTTCCACCTCCCTATTAGATTAGCCTACTGTGCCTCTTTAAAGTAGGTCACAGAAGGTACCCTTTTAAGATTAGTTTACTGTGCCTCTGTCTAGCAGGGACACAGAAGCGATCCCGGTGTGAATTTGTGATCTCCCATCCACGCGTCCAGATTTCGCTTGAAGAGGGTCAGCGAGGGGCTATGTCTAATATGAATTGGGATTCTATTCCAGAGTGAGGGGAGCCTCTGGGAAATGAATCTGTCCCTCCAGCATGTCCTATTTATTTTTGGGCTGAGGTTTAGGTCCCTGGATCGTGTAGCTCTAAGGGACTTGGATTTTTTGAGGTGGAGCATGTCCATTAATTCTGGGTTTGACATGGCTTTGTACGTCAGGCATAGATCGCCTCTGAGTAGGCGGTAAGAAACTGAGTAGAGCTGGAGTTTCTTTAGTCGAGCTGCATAGGACATCTGTTTGTAGCCCATGATCCTCTTGGTGAGGTACTTTTGGGGTCTTTCCAGTTGCTGCAGGTGTCTGGTAAGGTACATCCAAAAAGGGGCATTGTACTCAATTATGGGCCTGATGAGTGATGAGTAGAGGAGCACAATGACCTCTCTTGATCTAGATGTGAACCCTTTCGTGATAAGGTGGGCTATATAGAAGGTCTTTCTAACCACTTTGGCAACGTGATTATCAAAGGAGAGATTACTATCTACGTTTGTCCCCAAATCTCTAATTACTTCTTCCGTACTTAATAGATTACCACCTATGTGGTAATTTGTGGGCACCTTGTTTTTCCCAAAGGGGATGACTATGCACTTTTTAGCATTTAGCTTGAGGCTGTGGCTCTGGCACCAGGCATCCATCTCTGTGAGACCCTTTTGGAGGATGCTTGTGTCAGCTGGAGATTCGATTATGGCCCCCAGTTTGCAGTCATCTGCGAACTTTGTCAGCCATAATCCCCCCGTGTTAGCCTGAACCTCAGAGAAGTATATACCGAACAAGAGAGGTCCCAGAACTGAGCCCTGTGGGACAACACTTGTAACTGGTTTGGATTCGGACATGGCACCTGCGATTCTGACCATGTGGGTTCTATCTTGAGCCAGTTTGCAACCCATCTTATGATATAGGGGTTGATATTTAAGCTGGTAAGCTTATTTATGATGCCTGAGTGGGGTATTGTGTCGAAGGCTTTTGCGAGGTCCAGGTAGGCTGTGTGGACTAACTTGTCCTCATCTATGGCTTTGGTAACTGTTTCAAAGAAATCAACTAGGTTTAAGAGGCAAGATCTGCCCTTAACAAAGCCGAATTGGGTAGGTCCAATATCAAGGACATCTGATCTAACATGTTTGCAGATGGTTGTGATCCTCACAAAGAGGATTACTGGCCTCAAACAGATGCCCTACACAGACCATCTCAGAAAACTCCAGCTTTACTCCATTGCATATCGTCTACTCAGAGGCGATCTCTGCCTAACATACAAAGCTATGTCAAACCCAGAGTTGTTGGACATGCTCCACTTAAAGAAATCCCAATCCCTCCGATCTACACACTGTCTAGGGACCTAAACCTTCTCAGCACAATAAACAGAACATGCTGGAGGGATAGATTCCTGTCCCAGAGACTTCCCATACTCTGGAACAGACTACCTGTCTATATCAAACAAAGCTCGTCATTAGCACTCTTCAAGAAAAATCTTGATGATTGGATGGGAGATAGGAAATTCACCCTGGGGATCACTTCTGTGGCCTTGCTCGACAGGGGCACAGGAAAATAATTTTCTTGGGTGGCAAAAGTCAGGGTACCTTTTTGGCTAAGCTTGTATAGGCCCTAGGGCTGATAGCCTAGTACCTACCTATGAGCCTATGAACCTATGGTTGTAAGCTGGGAGCAGTCATAGAAACCCCCCCAAGATACTAACATTTCACAAGAAGGTCTAACAAAGACAAATTACTGGTAGCAGAGCCATGGCTTAAAAATCAATGTCAAAAATGCATAATAGTGCTTTTGGTGATCTTAGCCACCCAAGGAAACTACCTCATAAATAAAACAACCCTAGAAGTAGAAACAGTAGTCAGGGATTTAGGGACTCATATAGATACTAAACTGGCTTTTGACCAACATGTGTCTAAGGTAGTAAGAAAATCATTCCGCACCACTTAACTTATAAGTAAGGGCATAGAGTCTCCACACCACTTAACTTATAAGTAAGGGCATAGAGTCTAGGTGAGGAGAAGTTATCGAGGCACTAGACTCAGCCGTCATCAGATCCATGATTGAGTATAATGCTCCCTTTGGTATCACCTGGAATGTTCAGAGAGATTCCTTGCAGGAAAAAAAAATACAGGGCATAAATACAATTCCCTATGCAGATTGTTTAAACACATGCACCTATACTCTGTTTTTTACAGACTGCTGAGAGGCAGTTTATACTTAGCATACAAGGCATCCTTGGAACCCAGCCTGATGGACCTTTTTCATATCTGCAAAACAAACAGCATTTGAACTACTAGATCCAAGGATATAAACCTTACTTATGATTTAAATAATAAGACACATTGGCGAGATAGGTGTGTATCATAGAGACTTCCCATTCTCTGGAATAGGCTTCCTATCCATGTGAAACAGAGCCCTTTCCTAATTCTATTCAAGCATAACCTGGAACAGTGGATGGAAAATCAGAAATTCAACCCTGGAGTGACACTTATGTCTCTGTTAGACAGAGGCAGAAGTTAAATTATGCCCTGACTAATGTACATTGCTTAAAATAACCTCTAAGGCAAAATATTCCTTGGGATACATTTGGGTTGCATGGCTAGGCTTATAACGGCCTGAGTGGTTGTTAGCCTAGTGTATACCTATGAACTTATGAACACACCAATAACATAAACATGAGCAAGCATGGGGAACAAACACTTGACTCCAGTGTCAGTCTTTCTCCCCATCTTGTCCCCCTCGGGAAATGCCACTGGGGCACAGAAGCAGTGAGCAGTCCTTCAGTCCTCCAGCTGACCAAAAAATAAAATCCAAAACAAAGAACACACATTTAATTCCAGTGAAACCAACAGTGTAGCAGGCTTTATGGTCTGGCAACCATCTCTACTATTTTTGATAACTGTACTACTACTAGAAAATATACCTGCTGTTAGCATACACTGTATAGCTACACTGGCAATCAACACACAGTATCAGCCACTGTTAGTGAAACTTGGAAATGACTGATAACACGGGTCCTGGACGGGAATGGGCAGGTGGGCAAGCCCCGCTCTTTGCTCATGTCGAGCAGCACGTTTCTTTTATTTAAACATTTTAACATTTCAGCATTTTGACGTTTCAACATTGTGCATTCATTATTATGATTTTCAGTATATTGCTTTTCCATAAGTTGATGCCCCATATAGGTTAGTATTACATAGTCGAGGCTCAGAAGCTCACCTACTGCAATACCTGAAATGAACCATCAAAATACTGGATGCCATAGACATACCATACTGACTATAATCTTGAATCGTAAAACACACTACTGCCCTGGACCCAGGAACAAACTCTACAGGGGTCTGAAAGGGGAGCAAAGTTGGACATTCACCATTGCCAGTCTTCTGAACAGTGATGTTTTAAGTTCAGTCTTCTTCTGGCCAAGCTTCTCAGCACTGACCCTCATTACCTGCTGTATCCACTTTAGGGTTGTGGAGGAGGCACAGTCTAGGCAGAAGTCAGAGAAGGTAATTCTGGACAGGATGCCAGTGTTTTACAGAACACACACATACACATGTGCACACACACACACACACACACACACACACACACACACACACACACACACACACACACACACACACACACACACACACACACATATATATATTTACACGTGTGCACAGACACACACACACACACACACACACACACACACACACACACACACGCACACAAACACATATACTTACATGGCTTGCAGAGTTATTGATAGTCCATTCAACATACATATATCTTGTGGATTGGCTTGTTGGTGATCAGTCTGAGTGTGCGTGTGTGTCTGTGTGTGTGTGTCTGTGTGTTCGCGGGCACATATTCTGTTTGCTTGTTTATTTATATGGTATGCAGTTTTGTGTGGACGGACCTTTTATTTCGTGAAAAAGTTCTCCCGTTCAGTTTTCTGCTGTGCTGTTATGGCATTCACCACCTTTCTTTTAACAAAATACTTCCTTGCTGACCTGTATGTATTTCTGACATATTTTAAGGCCTCTAGCAACCCTCTTTTTTTTATTTCCTCACAATGTGCATATTGATATGTCTTTATTTCTATTTTATATTTTTCACAATGCAGACCCTTCTCTGAATCACTGCATTTTTTTCTGTTGCTTAAAAGACCTTTGGAATCTCCCAAACAATACCCAATTTTCCTGGTAAGCAACTTCTGCAGAAAATCAAAGAGAGTCCCTGACTGATTACTCATCACTCTTTGCATCATAGCCTGTTTTTTTTTTTTTTTTTTTTTTTTTTGTAGTTTTCAAGGCTGGTAGTGACAGCATTACTTTTCTCTTTCTGCAATTTGAATTTGTGGTTTTAGGAACCAAGTGGCTATGGGTGAGAGCTGTACATGCTATTATAGTATAGTGGGAAGAAGGTTATAATTTGCACAAAATTAATTTTGTCTCATCCATCCCGTTGTTGCATTCTCATGTAGCTTTGCAAAATCTGTCACTCGGACATTGTCAATTTAATTTTTTTTTTCAAGTTAGTAGTCAAAATACTAGTACTTGAACAGAAAGACAGTCATATCAGATGAAAACTAAATTACAAGTTGTTCTGCATTTGATGTACACTAATTTTAACAATTTTCTTTATTAGCCTTTCTGTAACTGCAACTATTTTTCAATACATACAAATGTGTAAAATGTAGCAGCCAGTAAATTTGGTAAACCACATATGCTTGATTAATGTTTCTTCAGTTTTACAGTTTTAATACTGCTGATGTTTACAGATATAGTGCCTGCTCAGCTTATATTTTGGTTGCTTGGTAGATGCTGTATCAAGCTGAATGTTGTAGGGAAAAAAAAGAAACCCTTGCATTTTTAAAAGTTTTTTAAAACAGCAGGAGGCTGGTGTGCTCTGCAAGTCTTCAGCCTCAATTTATCACTTTCTGTACGTCCCAGCGTAATGTCTTTCAAAAAACAGCAAATAATTGGATAGTAGGGGCTTAAATCCAAGGCTGTGTTTACATATTTTATTTACATATTGCATATCTACAAACCTTGAACTTTGTCCCATGCACCTTTGCTATGTGTACCTTCTTACAGATTAACTGTGCTACCTTGTTTTTATTGTCTAATTTTACTTTACAGTGCTTGTTTGCTAGTAGTTTTCTGTTGTTCTTCTAGACATCTTAAGCTTATATACTAATTATCAATCATGCTTATATGAGCTAATGTTTTTGAAAAGCTCTCTGTAGATCTCTACATCCCTGTATATCTCAGCATTACATGTCTTAGATGTATTTACCATTCTTTTAATCTGTAAGAAAAACAGAGAGATGTTGCACCTTTTTTTAGTTCAGTAATTCTAGTTTCAACTGTTGGCTATCATTAGGTGTTAAACCAAAACCAGCTTAAAAGGAAAACCCAGAACTTATTTAATAGTCACAAAATAAAAACAACAAAATAATACATAGCCAGTTAGCACTTTTGTCTCTCACCTTGAGACTTCTTCAAACTCTCATTAGGTCTTAGGTTAGTTTTTCCTTAGCTGGTGTCTTTTGACACGTTTGCATATATGTCAGATTTATACCCCCAAGTAACCTGTGCAAGCAATACTGTACCAATTTACTGTTTCCTGTGTAAATACAATGCATATTACCGTTTCAGTTCACAGTGCTCTGAATCATGTTGTATGCTGCACATTGTCTCAAACATCTTGATTCATATTGACAGTAAAGTTCCTGGACCATTTCTCTCAGGATACAGCAGTGTACTAAAAGTGGGAACCGCCCATGTAGATATTCGTGGTTAACAAATGTACATAAGTAAATCAATAAATGCAACAATACATGTTTAAAAGAATATTAACAAAGGGGATTAGTTGTAATATGTATATTCTAAAGAATAAAATGTTTAACAATGTTTAGCACCTATACGCCAGGATATTTTAAAATCACAACACAGAGCAAAACTCTGAGCAAAATTAAATACATTCTTGAGAATGAGGGGCTGTTGAGAGGGACACTTGTCCAGTGCTGTAACAATGTACCCCTTATAAGTAGTGGAACAGTTACCAGAGTAGGAAGGTAATTTATCTGAGATGATACTACTGAGAGTACAGCTTTCACATAGGGTTGTGATGTTATTGGCTTCCTTCCTTGTCCCTCTTCACATCCACAAGTGCAAAATACACGTAAATGATTTTTCTTGAAAAATAAGATGCATCAGAAGGTAATTGGGAATTAAAGGTCACCAAGGTGACAACTCCAAATGCCTTACATCTGTTTAAGTGTCATATCAATCCTCAGTCTTCTCTCTTTTCTAAACTCATATAATCTGAATAGCCTTACTAAGGCAACAAGCGTATTACATTTTGCATTTTAGTCATGAGCTCTGAGTAGCAAAGCAGTGCAGTAAATAAGTTGGACAGTAATCTGCTGGTCCGTGAATTGTGATGTGATTTAATTCTGTTATTCACATCCTTACTTTATTGGTGCTACCTAGTCTGATCTATGGGTCTAGTAATTCCTTGAGGTTAGTAATTACAGTAAAAAGAAAAAAGTTTGGAAGGGGATGCACCTGGAGATATGCTGTGTGTAGACACAGTTTAATTAGCAGGTCTTGCTGAATTATTTTCATTATCTGAGTGCATACCTATCACAAAAAAGAACTGCGGTGGTGGTGCTGCGGTAGCGTTGTCGCCTCATAGCAAGACATTGTCCCGTTCGATTCTCAGCTAGAGCGTCTTCTGTGTGGAGGCATACGTGAATGGGGCATGCCTTCATTGAAGGTTGTGCGTCTGGACTGGTAACCTGGTACGTAGCAATCCACTACCAATCATTAGCGGACCGGAGTTCCGCTGTGGTGACCCCTAACCCGGAAAAGCCGAAAGACACAACAACATACCTATCACAAAAAAAAAAATGTCAAAGATAGTGAATAAACCATCAGGCATTTATTGCATGGGATTTTAAAAGGTAATTCCAATTAGAAATGGTATTTGAACTGCCTTGTTCTCCTACCTTTTGAATGTGTGCACGGCAGGAACGCAGCAGAACATGGAGGCCTTCCACAGTTATTTTCCATTTAAAGTCAGTAGCTGTTGTGATGCAGGAGCTGCTTCAAGACACAAGGCATCTTAAAACTGTGATTGACGTTTGAAAGCATCACCTGTTCAGCACTGATGTGATGTGAAGACCGAGCAGTAGCAGTCAGACTCGATGCTCCAAAAGAAGATTGTAGGCCAACACTCACAAAAATGGAAGCTGTCCAGGCAGCCAATTACAAACCTGAACTTTAACATGATAATGTGGAGAAGTGGGCTCATCATAACAATCTTAAAATGCTTTCCCTTACACAGGAGAAGGAAGGAGGAGACCAGTCTGCTTTACTGAAAATTAGCTACAAGCGTTTTGGACTAGTTGAGACCCTGTTGACATGGAGATGCACATTAGGTTCAGCAAGAGTTAAATGCAACTTCCCAGGTCATTTGGTTGTCAAGTTACTGAATTGTTAAGCTCAGGACACAATCCTGTGGAAATCAGTAAATGTTGGAGTGCAACGCATGGTTTGCTGGGATGCTGGTTTAAATCTTGCCTGACTCTTCACTGTTTAATAAACGGAAGGTACCTATTCTTAGTCTCAGTGTATATATAAAGAGTAGGGATACAGTGTTAGACTGAAACACGTCTCTGCTCCAGGTTGTAAAAGGATTGCAAGAATATACAACTGAGTACCACCAAATGTGTCCTGGTGCCTTCAGAAGGCAAAAAATGCTGTGCATTCAGGAGGGATTATGCCAGAGACAAGTGAAGTTACTCTAGCGTAATGAAAAGAAACCTCAAGGTTTCAGTGACTAACAAAAAGATTCAAATTGCTGGAGCAGCTGAGAGAGAGAGAGAGAGAGAATCCATATGAAGAAGAGTTAGAAATGGTGTTTAATCCACCTGATGCATTGTGGGAAGATCTTAAAACATCTTAAATAAGGATAATGACAGAGAGGCTATCATATGAGGGATCTAAGACTGGGGGCTCATTTATTTCCCTGTGAGTATGAGAGGTGTTCTGTTTAATGGTTACAAGGGGATATTCTTTTATAATGTATATGCAGGTAGCATTGCAGTTCAAGGAGTACTTAAGTGTCTGGAAGTTTATTTCTTTAAGTTGACAGGATGGACTGTTAGTCCAGAACACCACACAACAATTGGATAGGAGTCACTTTAAGAGGCAGGCTTTTTCTATGTATACCAAATAATGTGGTGGAAACCATATGTTGTAGAAAATAGCAGCCATGAACTGGATCATGCTACTGCTAGAAGTTGCTAAACTACTAGGATAAATAATGAACCTTTTTAAACTTTGTTCCAAATTCTGGACTCAAAACTCTTTAAAATGAATCATCAGGGAGAAGCTGTATATAAGTGAGGCTTATACATAATTCATGTGGTCATTATCTATTCATTTCCCTTCTTAGATTCACCAAACAAGTCAGTTTTCCACATCCTTATGACTGAGCACAGTACATGTCTGTAGATGGTTAAACATAACAAGGGACCTATCATCGGTAACTACATGTAGTTGTGACGCTCAGACAGAAACCTTTAGATATTACTGGTTGTACCTCCACACCACAGGAAATATTGGGAATTTAATTGAAAAGTAATGTGTATTCAGAACCTTTTGAGACTTTGTATAAGCTAGCTGACTTTTGTTCATCACATACTGGAAGTTTTTATTTATTTTGAGCAAAGACTGCAATGCTTTCAGCACCAGTCTGTGCCCCAATGTAAAGGTGCTGACAATGAAGGATGGGCATGTCTCTCTCTCTTTCTGTTGTAAGTAACTGAGTCTGTGGCTGTGTTAATGCACACATTTGGTGGAAGTGGAGATGTTTTAATGTCAATAGTGACATCATACATAACTTTCATCTAAACAGCATGGTTACTTTCTTTATGTCAAGTGCGGAGTAGTGATTGACTGGAAACCACCTGTTTCCAGTGTTGTAAATCTTATGCTGTGGAAATGTATGCCTGCCAGTGTTAGCAAACCAGCTTGCAGTTTTGTTTGTGAACTGTCTTGCATATTAGAAGGATGCAGAAGTATAAATGAGGCCAGATAGTTCAAGCAGCTGCAAATCTCTTTCATTCTAAGCATGAAGATACTTTATTAATACTTCATTTTGCATCCTGAAACTCATTGGACTATTCTTGCAGTTGCTTTCATGATTTTTTTCCTTTTTTTCTCCACCCCAGACATTCTTCTCTGCAGAATGCAGATGTCACAGCCTGTATGCTCCATAAGCTTCTTTCAACAGGAGCTAAACAGTCAAACAATGAGACACTCGACTAGTGTATGGAAACTTAGCAAAAGCTATGGCCACTGACACAACTAATATGAATGATGTTAATGTCTGATTGGTTTGTCTTGTCATGTGACTTACTGGGATAGTGATTTATTTATTTATTTTTTTGTTGACTGTGTTAATCCCACTAGGTTAGTAGCCTCTTTTCAGAGGAGGCCTGAATTGGTATTTATACTACTAGGGGAAATTTGGCTAGGGCATCAGAGAAGTTCCTCTAATCTTTTGATAGGTGCCATGAGATCTTTTACATCTACCACCAACTCAAGCAGATGAGGCTCCAGTTTAATTTCTCACCCAAAGGATGGCACACTGATGAGTACAGCACCCCCTCCCCCCAGATGTTCTTAACAAACTGAATCACATTCTCCTCAGTATTGCTAATAAGTCAACACATTTTTTCTTTATTCATTTGAAAGAAACTTAGCCAGAATGGAAAAGCCTTGTTATTTGTTTTTGGAAATTTAGAAAATTTGGTAGCACAGAGTGGCAGTGGTCTCTGTTACTGCCTTGTAGTGCTTGATTATCCAGTTCATTTCTCAGCTGGGGTACTTTATCTTTGGAATTTGCACATCCTCCCTACTGCACAGGGGGTTTTTCTAGCTTCTTTCCTTTCCTCTGACATCACAAAGATGTGTCATACATGAATTGACATTCCCCTAAAATTACAATAGTGGTGTGTGTGTGTGTGTGTGTGTGTGTGTGTGTGTGTGTGTGTGTGTCTGTGTGTGTGTCTGTGTCTGTGTGTGTCCGTGTCTGTTTGTGTCTGTGTGTGTCTGTGTGTGTCTGTGTGTGTGTGTGTGTGTGTGTGTGTGTGTGTGTGTGTGTGTGTGTGTGTGTGTGTGTGTGTGTGTGTGTGCGCCATCCTGTGACATTCAGTATCAAGCCAGTCTGTTTTATACCTTTAGTGACAGGATAGGAGTTGGTTCCCCACATCTCTGAACTGGATTAAGCGATTAATGAAAGAAGGAATTAACTGAATGAACTTGGGTAATTAATGCTCCCATGACATGGACCCACTTTTGTGAGCAGGACAAAATACAAACATAACAGAAAGAAGTAATACAATACAATGAAACATGTCTGTCGTAACAAATGAAGATGTAAAGTAGCTTCACGAGTGTGACAGTCATCCCATAAAGTATCACAGTAAACAGATTCAGTACTGTGACAAAATTACAGTAAACAGATTCAGTACTGTGACAAAATCACAGTAAACAGATTCAGTACTTTGACAAAATCACAGTAAACAGATTCAGTACTGTGACAAAATCACAGTAAACAGATTCAGTACTGTGACAAAATGCTTCCAGTATAGAATACATCACACTATGGGAAACTGCACTGAGAACCAGTTCCTGGAAGAAAATAAGACCCCCCCCACAGCATCTTTGTTTTTATGGTGTTCTACAGAAACTGACAAGTATGTGTTGATGGCTTCCTCCATTTAATAGATACATTACATGGCCAGGGAACTGTATACTGATTATTTAGAAAAACTGTGCTCTTCTAGCTATTACTTCTAATCAGAAAGATTCTGGATTTTCTCAGGTTTCTGGGTTCACTTTTTAAGTGTATATGCTTCTTTACAAATCCATTTCCATTTTATACCTAAGCTGGTTTTGATTTCACATTAAATGAGATGAGACCACTTCCTCCTTTCTCTGTAGTATGCTTCCTATTTTGATAAGAGTGAAAACTTTTCATATGCATGTTGAATTCATCAAAAATAATGTTTCCATCTCAGCGATACTGAGAACTGCAGGTCGCTTACTTATGTCTCTTCCCCTTTCTCTCTCCAAGTTTCAAGCCCCTGGCCAGGCCGTTGTGTTCATGCTTGTTACTAGAACAACAGTAAACAATTTCTGTCATGGTAATGAACATTCTACAGGGTACATAGTGTTTGTTGTGTGTCTGACACTCTGCTGCTGTGTGCTGTTACAGAATTCATTACAAGTTAGATTAATGGCTCCCAGTATGCTGGGTTGAACTTCTCTGTAATTTAAATGGATTTTTGTCACTTCTAACATGCTCCCTTTAATAGCTGCTACATGTCTGTAGTATGTAAACTTCTAAAAGAGTATTAGGAAGTGGCTTTTGCTAACAAGCTATAAATAACGTTTGTTTTAAGATTCTTATGCAGTGCTGCATGACTGATGTTTGGTAGTTGCAGAGAGCTCTCTGATTAAATTGTGAAGATTGTTGCTATGATCCCCAGAATCTTTTACTACATTTACAAAATATTGAACATTTATAATGCTGGCATGTGCAATCTAGTAGTCATATGATCACAGAATGCCAGCATTACTTACTGGAAGGTTGTGGTACAGTGAGGCCATAGTTGCCCATCATCGTGAATGCAAGCAACCAGGGTGGGGGGCTTGCCCCCCTCACTATATATATATATATATATATATATATATATATATATATATATATATATATATATATCAACTCCAGGATTGCACTACAGTGGGTAATAGGGCAAATTTAAAAGGTCTGCTTCACTTACCTTATGCATGGTTGTTGGCCAACTATGGCCATTCGATTAATTTATTTTTGAAGTAAGACGGGTTTGATAATTTACTGTTTCCATATTGTACATATGAGATTTAGCTGTTCAAAGATATTTTCTTTCGATAGCCGAACAGAGACCCATTTTCTTCTCCTTAGCCTTATTAGCTACTCCCCTACATTTGAAATATTGACTGGCATATTTCTTCTCTTCTAGTAATCTTGGTCTGGCTGACAGAGATGGGTAATATATTGTCCTTGTGTTCCAGAAAGCTGGTACATTTACAATCCTCGGCCTCTTACTAATGGTGTTTAGCAAATTTTAGGATAATGATTGTCTTTTGAAACTCTTGAGACTCATTGAAAGATCCTCTTAACAGATGCATTGCCTTTTCATGTCCAAGATGCAGGTCTATGATAGACTCAGGAGGAGGATACAATATTTTATATTTCAAATTTCCAAAATGCAATGCAGTTACCACAAGAAATAGTTCAAGAAGGACCTAGCGAGGGTGGTGAAAATGTTTGTGACTTAGTGCAAGAGAAGCCTAGAGTTGGCTATGTGACACCTTACAGGTAACATTCCTTTAGCTGTGTGCAGAATTCACTACAAAGCCAGTCGCTTTATTGCCATGTCTTTAATAACTCCGTGTTTTCTTTATGGATTCCATTATACAGAAAGGTTCTACTGTGGATCCGTTTCCAAGTATTGTAGTCAAAAAATAAACTTAAAAACTTTGCACTTTGATTTGCTCTTCCGTTTTGCCAGCATTCTCAAGATGCAGGTGACTGAGCAGCTGCTAAAGGTGCTACCTTAATACAGTATAGTATACTATAGTATAGTACAGCATAGTAGCCTGTACTATAGTATGGTCTCCTTTCAAGTTATCTGCTTGTGCTAAGACCAGGTCACAGCACCTTGGCTATAGTATAGTCACTCACTAGCTCCAGTTATAGAAGCATAGATGAGGGACTACAAATTGACTGCATTATTATTATGCTTACTGAGAGGTCAACTCAGAAAGTGATGTCCTGCATCTCCAACACCTGTACATTCATTGCATTATACATGGTCTTTGTGAATAAGTTCATGGTAACCTTAAGGAAGGTTTCTTAGGACCAAGGTAAAGGATGTTCAGTCACTGTATTCTAAGATAAACTTGAGCACTGCACAAAGTTAAGTACTGAGACTTTTTGTGTGTAGGCAGTTTATCATTTACCTTGCATAGTACACACATGGACTTTAATTTGTCCTTAATGCATATGGTATGGTTATATGTATGACAAAGGGGGATACTGCCAGCCCAGCTATCTGGAATTTTGTAAATAATTATATGTCATTTGTGAATATCATCATGATTTATATAGAAGTGTGACAAACAAAGATACTGCCAGCATAGCTATCTGGAATTTTGTAAATAATTATATGTCATTGGTGAATATCGAAATGATTTGTGTAAGATACTTGTGTTACAACTGTATTAGAACTGCATGTTATGTGTATATCAAACTGCTAGTAGAGAAGTGTGTGTTGAAAAGGGTTTATAAAGTACGGAGCATAAAGATGTAACCACAGTATACCCTACTGGAAAAGAACAGAAATGTACATACACTATT
Source organism: Protopterus annectens (assembly GCF_019279795.1). Taxonomy (NCBI): domain Eukaryota; kingdom Metazoa; phylum Chordata; order Ceratodontiformes; family Protopteridae; genus Protopterus; species Protopterus annectens. The sequence continues at coordinate 1,287,805,506 of NC_056746.1, read as the reverse complement.
TTAACTGTTTGAATGGATATATTTAACAATGGAAACTGGAACACAGGAGGTTAACTTCAGAAAATAGCTGAAATTAAATTACTTTATTGACAGGCCATACAAATATGTTATCTTTCAGTTTCAGAGCAGTGACAGACACAATATCTAGAACTAGTGAACTTTCTGTATTGTCTTGGAAGAGTTTTATTGTTTTATGACTTCCAGCAAGGGGGCTGTGCACAAGAGATGCCCTCGCAATCTGACAGATTTGGACACATTTGCAAGGAAGAGTGGGCAAATATTGCCAAGTCAAGATGTGCCATGCTGATAGACTCCTACCCAAGAAGACTGAGTGTTGTAATTAAATCAAAAGGTGCTTCAACAACGCATTAGTTTAAGGGTGTGCACACTTATGCAACCAGCATATTGTATATTTTTTATTTTTTATATTTTTCCCCTAACAGATTTGTTTGTTTTTCAATTGAATTGTACAGGTTATGTGTCGCATTAAAGGTGGGAAAAGTTTTGAAATTATTTATTGTAGTCTCATTTTTTATATCACAAAAATCTGGCATTTTAACAAGGGTCTATACATGTTTTATATCCACTGTATATTTATAAATATAACCACAGACTTGAATAAATGCCAGAACTCACTTCATCATCCTGATGAAGCGGAATGTGAAAGCGCTTACCTACTGTGCACAATTAAACCTGTTTTTTATGAAGTGAGTTCTGGCATTTATTCAAGTCTGTGGCTGTCTTTGCTGCCTACTCTAGTTTGGACTACTACATATACTTTGTTTTGGCAGCAAAACTCTTATCTTGTGAGGTGTTGCATTCTTTGCTGGTTATTTATAAATATAAATAAATAAATAATATATATATATATATATATATATATATATATATATATATATATGTGTGTGTGTGTGTGTGTGTGTGTGTGTGTGTGTGTGTGTGTGTGTGTGTGTGTGTGTGTGTGTATAATATATATATGGATCTAGGTCTTTTGCTCAAAAGTCCGAATCCATTCCCACCGAACGCACTTTCACGAAAGTGCTTTCATCGAAAAAGCACTTTTGTTAAAGTATGTTCAACAAAAAAAAAAACAACACTGAATTAACATTTTTGCAGGGGGGCAAGCCCCCCTGTGCCCCCCACACACCCCTACTTAAATATTCTCCCTCCAAGATCACACTACAGCAGGGAAAAGGGAATTTTCCCTTATCCACACCATAGTATGGCCTCTGCAACAGGCATACCTACGCAAAAGTGCTTCTTCGGTGAAAAGCACTTTTGCGTAAGTATGCTCGCCCGTAATGGATTCAGACTTTTTTTTTTTTTTTTTTTTTTTTTTTTTAAGGAAACTGGACTGCATGTTAAAGATCCTCTGGACAAAGGCAAAAGATGTAGGACTTTAAAGCTATGAGGCAGAAATACTTACATTACACTCCTATTTTATTATCACTTCTATCAACTGTGTTTGACTTTGGCCCAATGTGTGTCTGAGAAAGGTGTGGCTGGATCATTTGAATATCAACAAATACATTATATAAAACATAATGTTATGCTTGATCAAGAAGCTCCAATAAAGTTAAGTAAGATTCAATTAAATTTACTGCAACTTCAGATTAAGTTTTTACATATTGTGCAAGTAGTCTTATGCACCTTTAATTGCACCCCGAAATGAAAAAAAAGATCCCTGTATTTTTAATGGTCTACATTTCTTAGAAATAATTAATGATCATTTTTATCATTTTATTGATATTTTGATATGAACAAAATTATCTACTAAAATATTAATTTTAATGGACATCTGTGAAAATGTATACTTTATAATAAACTATACTTGACTACCCACAGCTACTGAGAAAGGAAAAAATATTAACAGCATTCATTTTTGTCAAAAAAGGATTAGACATTGCCCACTATTTTTAAAGGTAATTCACAGGAAATTTGCAAAATTTGATTCCATTCTGAGAGAATTAACCTTTTAATTACTAAGTTAGCTAGTATTATTAATTTAATAGTGTCTTTACAGTATTTCTGAATTTTACTTAGATTCTAGGTCTGAAATTCACCACTCCTGTCTTTATTGGTAAGCTTTTATATTAGTTCAAAGGTTCTTGACCATCAGTGACAACTTCTAAGACATGACCGCCAAATATGATACCATGTACCAGTATATCCACATTCATTTCCAACTCATTCTTTAATGGTATAATGCATCCTTAATAATATTTTGTTATATAGTGTTTTTTTTAATAAAGGATAGAATATGATTATTGTAACATGTCTATAAGTCAAGAAAATTCTTAAGTGAAGATAATCCTTTCTCTAATCAGCTATAAATTTTAAAATCGATGAGTTGTGAGAATTAACAGCTATCTCCATTAATTTAGATAAAGCCTTTCTCTGTATAACTAGAAAATAATCTCCATGCTGGATATGGGAAATATGTTATTATACTACCGATTCCTTGTTTTATAGTTTTCAGTTTGAGAAAAGTTGGTATTTTGACCAGTGACAAAAACTTGCCAATGGCAAAAATGTAATTTGGAGAAAGGAATGTATCTAATTCACAACTAATCACACTATCTGCATCTAATCTAAAACTGGAGGGAAACCAAAAAATATATATATGCTAAATTGTACCATTGGAAATGTGTATGTAAAAGTAAAAAGCAAATTTTTAATACATATGCCATACTCTGAATAAGTACATCTGATGACTTGGTTGTTGCAAGAACATCAAACCCCATTGACTGATGGCCATAATTGCTAGACACCGTTTATAAACTGAATATGAAAACCTGGTAAAATTCCTTTCAAATTAACCTGCTTCATTAATGCTTGAATAAAAAATAAAAATGATTTTTTGGTGAACCAAAAACAGATTTTCTTGGCTTTATTTAGCTATTTTTTGAAGGAAGCATTGTGTTCTTCAGCAAAAGCCCAACAAAGGGTATTTTTAAAGTAAAATGTTAATTTTCCTAACATATATTTTTTGATTTTCCCAGTTTTAAACTATTTCCTTCATTTTGAAAAAAAATAGTTTTAACTGATTTTCAGCAGTATAATAGTGTTAATTTTAGTACATCCATCTAAACAAATTAGTTGTTGAAAGTGTGTATTATAACTAGAAATGTATTTTATCAATTGAAAAATATGATATAAAGAAGTGGTGATATTTTATTATAAGTAAAATATGATCTGTATATGCCACTAGTTTAATTCGCTGATTATTTATTATTATTATTGGACATATTTCTGATTTTGATCTATACAGATGCTGACCTTGAGGGAACATGGGTGAAAATCTTGGCTAAGGTTATAAGGACCTCTGGGCCAATAGCCTAGTATCATCCTATAAACCTATAAAACTTACTATTTAGTTAACAGCGAATAAAAGAAGAATAGGTGATAAAGTCCATCCTTGATAAATGGCTACATCTTGAACCCCAGTTTTAGAATCACTGGTATTGATACAAATAAAATAATTAGTTTGGACAAAAAGTGGTCTTGCTACATTATAAAGAGTGGAGGGAAAATTAATTTGTCAAGAACTGAGAATAAATATTTTTTTAATAGAGTAATTTCCCTTTTGTGCATCAAAAGAGAAAAATGTATATCAAAAGATTTAGTATTTTTGTAATTTTTTCATATGTTTGTATATGTAGTAACTGCATGGCAGAAGACATTTTTCCATTGGAAAAAAAGGAAAAAAAATGTTTAGTGTGCAAATGTTTACAAATTTTGGAAAATAATAAATTATTACAAATTATAGTTATTTTATAATCTGTATTAAGAAGTGTATAGCTCTGTAATTGATGCAACTCATACCTTCAGTATCTGGTTGCTCAATAAGAATGGGTTTTGCAAAAGAGAAACAGGTGTCTGGGTCATTTTCAGAAAGTGATAAAAACTGTGTGTGGTTCAGTAATTTAGGATTTAATTCATCTGCAAAACATTTATAGATTCCATAGGAAGAGAATCTCATCCAGGTATTTTGTTGTCTGGAAAAGAATTAATGACTAGAGTAATTTGATCTATAGAGAAGATAACTCCAACTTTTTCTAAAGAAAAGATATATTTCTGCAGAAAATCATCCATATCCCAAATTGGATAAGGCTAATAAGGAAACCAAAATACCAAAATGTTTCACAGATTGCTCCAGAATTTCTTCTGAAATTCTAAAATCACTATCAGAATTCGTATTGAGATTAACAAAGTTTTAATTCTTAACTTGTTCTTTAAAAATGTATCTGTTAAAATAGCCATTAGTTTCTACCTTATAATATTGAGCTTTGTCTATATTGTATACCACTTGCTTAACTAAATCTTTATATGATCCAGCCACTGTGAGGAAGTTTCTGTTCTTTTTATTACATATTTTGTGTATATTATTTTGCATAAATTATCTAAAAGTTCTAGTTGTAAAGTTTAATTTTGAAAATAAGTTAACTTAGATTTCCTGTCTTTCTTATAGTTATCTGAAATATAATACCAAAAATATATGCTTCAAAAGAAAGAATTATTGAAACAAAAGGTAAATTAGGCCATTTCTTTTTCCCCAGAAAAGATTCCTGGTTATTTTTTTGTTTTTCATAAAGTAGAAAAATATTTTATTTATCCAAATTTAAGTTTTTTTTTTTATTTTAGGAGACTGGTTTTACAGTGTAAATTCATGAAGCATTTTTATGAGATTTTTTAACTTTCCAGAAACTTGAAAGATTGTATTTGTGGGCAATGACTTGTGTTAAGTTTAATTTTATATCCACTAGTTGGTCTAAAGATGACTAGGCATTTAGAAGATGTAGATCATTATTACCTACTTCTTCCCAAAAAATATATATTGTAACAAAGGCACAACTAAAGAACTGACCATATTAAGTACAGGATATATATTTAAAATTGAATAGTAAAATTCTAGTGTCACCCTAGCCAGGATGCAAATCTAAGAACTTCTTGCTGTGAGATGACAACACTAGCTGTTGCCTCACTGTGCCATCTGGCTAGTAGTCACTTTTGTTAAAATCTGCATGAAACATCAGTGCTGCATGCCTTTTACTTACACCAAGCCTCAACATCAAAAACATCAAAATGGAAGCATAAGCTGAAGGTACCGGATGTCATATAGTTTCTGAATTATCTGTACCTGTACAGAAATGCATAAACTTGTTAGAGGCTGCTAGATGTCCACATTATTTTTAGTAGTATTTGAAGCCTGAGATTGTATTGTGTTTGCAAACTAGTAATATTTTACAGTGTTTACTAATCCCTACCTCCGTGATTATTTATTTTTTAACAATGAAAGTCCAAATGAAACCATAGCGGTTGCTTGAAAGAGAATTTGTGGAAGTCCAGTTCTTTCAACACTGAGTACTGAAAACACAGTTAAATAGAAAAATTGGTTAAAACTCCTATCTGAGCAAAATCACAGCATTAATCAGTTTATACTAGGAGGCAGCTAGATTCTCTATCAAGAAACTGCACAATATTTCCATGCTATTTAACAAATTGCTGATCAGGGAATTGCACTTTAAAGAACTATTATACTTCTCCAAACAAGCTACATGTTATTAAATATTCCCCGGTATTCAATAACACCTGCGCTAAGTGTACACTGTTCTGAGTGAACAGACAAAATAGCCACAACTCACACCTTCTTCCTCCAAATTTTAGTTTTCCTACTGATTTTCTTGCAGCTTTAAATATTGACAGGGATTCACAAAGGTTACCACAAAGTGTAGACTACATGTATACTTAGTGTAATGCTTCTGAGTGAGCAGAAAGCACAAAAGATGTGATCAGAATTTTATTGAATACATATTGTGTACACTTAGTGTAGGCTTTATTGAATCTGGCCCATTGTCTTTTCAGCTGTTCCAGGTATAATAGAATGCTGGCGGAATAAATATGCTGATGATTGCAAAATAGGTTTTGGTATATCTTTTGACAATAATTATACTGAGATCAATAATAATAATAGTATGTCTATATTACCAAAATGAGCTAAAGAGTTTGGTTTTATGTTTAGTACCATTACATACAACATCATGTATTTTAACAAAAATATTATAACTCATATGATTTTGCTACAAAATTATATATTAAATATAGTTAAAGAATATACAAATTTGTGAACTGCAGTGACGTCTTTTTCCAAGCATGTGTCTGCTGTTGTCATAAAGCTATGAGACATCTAGGCTTATTATTGAACAATATTTCCATGTATGATAATAAGTACTTACTGAATTTATATAAAATGTGTATCAGACCCATAATGAAATGTAACTGTGTGTGTGTGTGTGTGTGTGTGTGCGTGTGTGTGTGCCTGTGTGTGTGCGTGTGTGTGTGTGTGTGTGTGTGTGTGTGTGTGTGTGTGTGTGTGTGTGTGTGTGTGTGTGTGTGTAGATATGTATGAATTTATGTCAAATTATCAAACTCACTTTATCAAATCCCATTTCAGTGAACCTCATTTCGTCGACTCTCATCATACAGAACTGTTGAAACTACGAAAAGGAAACCCCAGGGAAGGGAACCATTCAACCACCAAGACAAAAACAACAATCAGGAAAAACAAAAAACCCTCCAAGTGGGGGGGGGGCTTCATCCCCCACACCCCCTGATGTGGAGGGCTGTGCCCCCTAACCCCAAATAAATATACCAATTCTGAGATCACACTCCAGCGGAGCAAGGGCAAAGTTCACCATGGTGGCCAACTGATTCCTTTCCCGGAGTTTCCTTTTTGTAGCTCCGGGATTCCGATATAATGAGAGTAGATGAAATGAGGTTCACCAAAATGGAATTCGATGAAGCGAGTTTTTGATAATTTGAAATACACCCATATATATATATTTATAGGTTTACTATCATAATCCAGACATGCACTCTGTTGAATGGTTCTAGATCAAAGTACAGTTTCAAAATGGCTAAACATTGAATGGAAACGTAGCAAACTGGCATCACTGAACACCAAATGGCACATGTAATCCAACGGCCACATTTCCATACCAGTGAATTTAGAACCATCGATATTTACATGGTTTGTAATGGGGGCATAAAAATATTTTCATTTTTTACATTCCAGTTCAGCAACGTGAATAATTGACAGAGTGCACTTCTGGATTATGATAGTGAACCTAAATATAGATAGCTCAATGCCAAAAAGTGCATTGTCATCCCCTTTGGTAAAAACTCTGTACCCATGAACTACCACATAGGCGTCAGTCTACTTAATGCCGAATGTGTGATAACTTGAGACCCAGGTGGGCAGTAGTCTCTCCTTTGATAATCACATCATCACAGTAGTCAGGAAATCCTTCTATGTAGCACATCTCATCATAAAAGGGTTCTCATCCAGGAAAAAAAGAGGTCATTGTTCCCATCTACTCGACACTCATTAGACCCATTATAGAGTACAACGCCCCTTTTGGAATGTACCTCACAAGACATCTGCAGCAGCTGGAAAGGCCACAGAAGTACCTCACAAAGAGGATTACTGGCCTCAAACAGATGCCCTACACTGACCGTCTCAAAAAACTCCAGCTTTACTTCATAGCATATCACCTACTCTGAGGTGATTAGATTCATAGGTTCATAGGTTCATACTAGGCTATCTGCCCTAGGGCATTTATAAGCCTAGCCAGAGTGTGTGTGGCTTTCACCACCCCTTAGGATGAGAATACTATACCCATTAGTTTGCTGTGCCTCTGTCCAGCAGTGATACAGAGATGATTCCCGGGGTAAACCTACAATCTCCCATCCACTCGTCAAGATTTCTCTTGAACAGAGTCAGTGAGGGGCTCTGCCTCACATGGACTGGGATTCTGTTCCATAGTGTAGGGAGTCTCTGGGTGATGAATCTGTCCCTCCAGCACGTCCTATTTATATCCGTGTTGAGGTTTAAGTCTCTTGCTCTCGTGGCTCTGGTGGATTTGGATTTTTGAGGTGGAGCATGTCCATTAATTCCGGGTTGGACATGGCCTTGTATGTCAGGCACAGATCACCTCTGAGCAGACGGTATGTGACTGAATAGAGCTGGAGTTTCTTCAGTCGGGCATCGTATGACATATGTTTGAGCCCCTTTATCCTTTTGGTGAGGAACTTTTGGGGTCTTTCCAACTGCTGCAGGTGTCGGGTAAGGTACATTCCGAATGGGGCGTTGTACTCAATCATTGGTCTGATAAGTGAAGAGTACAGGGGTACAATGACCTCTCCTGATCTGGATGTGAATCTCTTCATGATCAGGTGGGCAATGTAGAAGGTCTTCCTAACCACTTTGGCAATGTGAGTGTCAAAAGAGAGGTTACTGTCAACTTGGGCCCCCAGGTCCCTGATAACTTCTTCTGTGTTTAATGGATTACCACCTATGTGGTAATTAGGGGTTACCTTGTTTTTCCCAAAGGGTATGACTATACATTTTTTGGCATTTAGCTTAAGGCCATGGCTCTGGCACCAGTTATCCATTTCTATGAGACCTCGCTGGAGGATGTCTGTGTCTGATGGAGTGTCAATTATGGTGCCCAGTTTGCAGTCATCTGCAAATTTTGTCAGCCACAATCCCCCTATGTTTGCCTGCACTTCAGAAAAATAAATGCCGAACAAGAGGGGGCCCAGGACTGAGCCCTGTGGGACACCGCTCGTGACTGGCTTAGAGTCTGACATGGCACCAGCGACTCTAACCCTGTGTGTTCTGTCCTTGAGCCAGTTTGCAACCCATCTTGTGACATATGGGTTTACATCTAAGCTGGTGAGCTTTTCTATGATGCCCGAGTGGGGTATTGTGTCGAACGCTTTTGCTAGGTCAAGGTAGGCTGTGTGAACTGCCTTACCCTCATCAATGGCCTTAGTGACTTTTTCGAAAAAGTCGACCAAGTTCAAGAGGCAGGATCTGCCCTTGACAAAGCCAAATTGGGTAGGATCCAGTGTCTGTAGGTCCCCAATGTCTTTATTTATGAGTTCCATTATGATCCTCTCCATAGCTTTGCAGACAAGGCTCGTCAAGCTTATGGGGCGGTAATTTCCAGGGTCCGTAGAAGCACCGCCTTTGTGGGGTGGGACCACAGTTGCCGTCGCCATTCTTTGGGTGCGTATCCTGTAGTAAGGCTAAGATTAAACAGCAGCCTTATGTGTGGGTTTAGTTCCTCACTGAGTTCGTAGCACACAGCCGGGGACACCGTCCGGTCCCATTGATGCTGTGTTTTTGCTTTAGAGAGAGCAGCTCTCACCTGGGCATCTGAGATGTTTGGGAGGCTAGACTCTGGTGGGATAGATATTTCTCCTTTTGGGGGAGGGAGGGAGAAATTTGCACTGAACCTGTCTGCCAGTATGTTGGCAATGTCTGTGGGTTCAGTGATTTTTATCATTTTGGACTAATTCTGAGCATATCTGGGAGTTTCCACCCAGGTTTCTAACATAGCTAAAGAAGGCTTTATGATTGTCTTTTGTGTCATTAGCGATTTTTCTCTCAAAGTTGGCCTTGGATGATTTTATGAGTGATCGTAGTTTTTGCTAGTATTGATCAGAGATGCCTTCCCTTTTAGGGATTTTGCTCTGTCATGTAGTAGCTTTCTCCTCTTATTGTAGAGTTTGTTTATGGCTGGGGTCCACCAGACCCGGCGCCTGCCTTTGGTGGAAAGGGTCTTGATTTTATTAGGGATTGCTTGATCCATACATTCCTGGAGGTGCTCGTAGAAGGCATTTGTAAGGGTTTCAGCAGCGTGGGTTGTGGTTTCCACTGGCTCAGGGGCCTTGAAGGATACCACTCCAGTCTTAAGAAGTGTGAAGTTTGCTTTTGAGAAGTTCTTCACTGTGGTCTTTTTTGCTGGGGGTGGGGTGGGATGTGGATCTCCAGTGAGATTAATTTATGGTCTGATCTCACCAATGAGGGATATACTTCCGGTGTGGAGCATTTTGTCCCCATGTTTGTGATGATCAGGTCTAGTATATTTTCTCCTCTTGTGGGAATGGTGACTAGTTGTTCCATAGCATTTGAGTTTATGAACTCAAGGAACCTTTGGGCTAGGGTGTTGGGGCTTGAGTAATGTTCCCAGTCTATATTTGGGTAGTTGAAGTCACCCAATATGATGGTGTTTGGAGAGACATTCATACTCTCCAGTGTCTTCAGGAAGGCTGTGTGGGTTTCCTGAGTTTGAGAAGGTGGTCTGTAGCATGTTACAAACTGTAGGGCAGTTTTACCTATGGTTAATTGCACCTGGATGGTCTCCGATGCTTCATGCGTTGCCACTAACCTGGAGGTGTGGGTATCCTTTATGAATATGGATACTCCCCCTCCTTTTGTGGTTCGGTCCGGATTTTGGGGCGGAACGCATGATATGAGGTATAACCTGATAGTGCTGGGGTGCTCTCAGGAGCCTTGAACCAGGTTTCAGTCACAGCACAGACATCGATGTTCTCCGTACTGAGGAGGGCTTCGAGGGTGTGCATCTTGAAGTTTAGACTTCTGGCATTGAGCAGTATTACCCTTAGTTTTTCTCCATTTTTGTTTTCTAGGGCGGTAGGTTTATCATTTGAGCCTTGCCTATAAAAGGCACTATGGGGGTGGCAAGAGCCTTTGCCAATATCCGGAAGCCCAGGGGTGACAGGTGCAAGCCGTCCCTTGCGAAGCAGCGTGGCTTGTCAAGCATGTCATCCCAGGCAGACAGACATCGGATCCCCTTAGAATGACACCAGTAATTAAGCCAATTATTAAAGCTGATCATTTTGTCTCTGTATTGTGGCATCATTCTTGGTGAGGGTAGGATACTGCTCAGGGTCAAGGTCATACCGGCCTGGGCTACATAATCTGAGAGCTCCTCTATGTCTCTTTTCATGTAGTCCAGGGAGGTACGTCTCAGGTCGTTCACACCGGCATGGACAATGACTGAGTCATACTTGTACTTGCTGTGGAGTGACCTGAGTGCTTGTGTTATGTGGCGGATTCTAGCGCCTGACAGGCAGCTTACTGTGATCTTTTCCTTGTTCAGTCTGGTGAGTGGGACGCCAGTGTGTCTGACTATGGAGTCACCTATAACAAGTGTGTCTGGCATTGTGTTTGGCCTTAAGGGCTGTGACTGTTTAGCACACTGACTTTGAGAACTATGTGTTGCATGTCTTATGTCTTGAGGTGGCAGTTGCTTGGGTGTCTGCTTTGGAGGCCTCTGTAGTTTTGGTAGATTTTTGATCAGTGCCTCCGTGTATGTTTTTGTGTGTTTATGTGTTTGTTTTGCAGTTGTGATAGTTCTATGTGAAACTGGGTTTGTGGTGTGCATGGTTTCCTTCTCCTCCTGTCTGGTCTTGCCAGTCCTGAGTTGAGAGAGCTCAGCCTCCAGTTTGGCTATATAGTTGCATCTCTCACATGTATTTGTGTTTTGTGGGAGAAGGAGTGGGTTGTCTGTGTACATGAGGCAATTGTAACATTGCCTCAAGATGCCCAGATTCACCAGCTGAACAGGAGAGGACGCTAGCAACTGACCCTTCGACATGCTAGAAAAAGTGAAAAAGTTTGCTGTGCAACTGAGTCAGAAGGGACCTATAGTGAAATGGGTACTCAAGGGGATTCTAGGCTAATGTAGTACTTTGTTTAGTATACAAGTACTTTACCTATAAAGTACTTGTATACTCTCTGCCTAACATATAAAGCTATGTCAAACCCAGAGCTGTTGGACATGCTACACCTAAAGAAATCACAGTCCCTCTGAGCTACACGCTCTAGGGGCCTAACCCTTGTCACCACAATAACAGGACATGCTGGAGGAATAGATTTCTGTCCCAAAGACTTCCCATACTCTGGAACAAGCTACCCATCTATGTCAAGCAAGGTTCCTCATTAGCACTCTTCAAAAAAAATCTTGATGAGTGGATGGGAAATAGGAAATACACCATGGGGACCACTTCTGTGGCTCTGCTTGACAGGGGCACAGGAAAATAACTTTCTTGGGTGGCGTAAGCCAGGGAACCTTGTTGGCTAGGCTTACGTAGGCCCTTGGGCTGACAGCCTAGTACCTACCTATAAATAAATAAATAAATATATATATATATATATATATATATATATATATATATATATATAGATCTACTTCACTTGACCTAAAACTCATTTGACTGACTCATTTGACGACACCCAAATGACCTAAATCAAATTACTGACAACTCATTTTACTGACTCTCATTTCACCGACTTTTAAGATATAGACTTGTGGCTTTCCCCTCACCTGTAACTTGCTTGTGATAAAATGAATTACTGTTACTTACAGTGCTGTCTGTCAGAATACTAATAATTATGTGGAAAGTTGTGTTGCAGTGTTTCTAAATGTAGGTTTGTCTCTTTACATTTTCATGGGAAGTATCTAAAGTAATTTGGCGAATGTTTTGTGCGTTCCCAGCAGTAGTGGCAGGGTGTAGATTATTGTAAGGCAAGTTAAAGGTATATGCCCTTTTCCCCACTGTAGTGCAATCCTGGAGTTAGTATATATAATTAGGGGGTGTGGGGGGCACAGACCCCACATTTGAGGGTGTAGGGGGCATAGGCCCCCACCTAGTTTAGTTGTACATTGTCCAGTTTCTGTTAAGAGAGTAAGTAAGTAGTTTTTTAAGTTCTGGAAAGAGTCAGTTGTTGGTGTTCTAAGTGTGCATGTCTATGGTTTAAGATTTAGTATGTTGAAATTCAGCATTGTAAACTGTCGGTGAAATGAAAGTCAGTCAAATGAGTTGTCAGTAATTTGAAATTTAGGTCATTTGGGTGTCGGTCAAATGAATCAGTCAAATGAGTTTTAGGTCAAGTGAAGTAGATCCATATATATATATATATATATGTGTATATATGTAGATCCATATATATATATATATATACATATATATATATATATATATATAATCACTTTAGAAGATTAAAAGCCCATAACATTGAAATTCAAAACATTGAGACCAAAATCTTGAAAAATCAAAACACCAAAAACTCAAATACATTGAATTCCATAACATTGAAAATACATAGCAAACCAACATGTACTATATTCTAGCACAACTACATACTGGAACAAATAAAAAGCAAACTATATTACACTTCTTCAAATATAAGCAGGGGGCAACCTCCCCTCACACACCCTATGCTACTTAAATACATTAACTCTGAGATTGCAGTAAACTACACTAAGATGCGTTATGTTGTCGTATAGCAAGTAAGAAGGGAACATGACTCAGGTTACCTATGAAACTCCGGTAAGTATTGGAGAGATATATAGTAATGTGTAATGTTTTAACAGTGAAGTAGTGTTTCTAAGAGAAGGTTGAGGATAGTTTTTTTACAATTTAAACAGGCAGTCATGAAGCATGGAATGGTATATTTGCTGTTTTGTTTTGTGTAGTGTGATTTTGGAGTTGATATATTTAACTAGCAGGTGGTGTGGGGGGCACAACCCCCCCCATATGTTTAGTGCAGGGGGGGCTTGCACCCCTTCTTATAGTTGGAGAAGTGTAATATGGTTTGTTTTTTTTTTTGTTTGTTTCTGTATATAGTTGTGCTGGCATATATTAAATGTTGGTTTTGTATGTATTTTCAATGTTATGGGATTCAATGTCTTGAATTTCCAAGATTTTGTTCTTAATGTTTTGAATTTCAATGTTACGGGCTTGCAGTCTTCTAAAGTGAATACATACGTGTGTGTGTGTGTGTGTGTGTGTGTGTGTGTGTGTGTGTGTGTGTGTGTGTGTGTGTGTATATATTTGGGCCAGAATGCTGTTACTTGAACTTATGGACTTGTGAACTTATGAATGTGTTATACAGCATGTATAAAAATGAGCAGTACACCAACTTTGATAAAAACATATTTGGACATCGTTCCTCTGGTAATTGTGGAATATGTCTTTAAATATGTGTAAGCTGCAATGTATCTCTTTAAAATTCTCATATCTGAACATATTGTGACAGGTTGTCTCTAGAAACTGTCAAATATGTCTTTACATATGCATAAGATGCAATTTATATATAACATCCTTACAGTAATTAGTGAGGTACTTAGTCATATTAGATAACGTATTGGAAAATTAATTGCCTGTTAGTATATGAGAGACTGTAGCCCAGAGACAGGAAAGCAGAAAGTTAGCACTTAAAGTGAGAGGATAATTGTGGGCTAGAACAAGGGATATACCTGAACATCTGTAGGTCCTGAACGAATGGTCCAATTTGTTTATGGCCTGGTTTGGATATGGCATGAAGGAAGATCAGGTAAAAAAAAATTGTGTAGAGTTAGAATAAAGCCCAGGCCAAGGCCTATCAATATAAATTCTATCATACTGCCCGTTTGATGGAAGTGCTGTGTGGGACTAAGCCTGTGCGAAACAAAACTGGTGGAGTGACCATTAAGGAGTGAAAACTTACATTTAAGATACTGTATACTGTATGTAGTGTAAATGCCTCTACAACTAACTGTACAGTGTTGAACTGTGTTATATGTTTTAATTTAATCTTTAAATAAACCTGCATTTTACATATCTCTGCTTCCAGTTCTGTTAAAAGAACTGACAGTATTTAATACAGAGGGAAAAGAAATCAACAACTTAAAAAAGGTCATAAGAAAAACATGATGCATGCATAGGTGTGCTTACTCACACATTTTCACAAATGCAATATATGTGCAAAAATATTATTTATTACTATATACATTTTGTCCTCACGGGAATAATATTGTAATATTACTTTACTTCTGAATTATAGCTGGGATTCCAAGTTTCTAAAATGTATTGTAATTTTATACATTATCATGAAGTTATTTAATGATTAGTTTTTTCCTTCATGTTATTGAAGTCTCAGTCTAAATTTGGAACAGTGCAGCCAGTCAGCTGATAAAATGTTTTTGTTGATTTGATCCTGTCAGCAACAAAGTCCTAATGGAAGCAATTTACAATATCAGGGAAAATTAAAAATATGTTGTTGACAGCATTAAGAATGTCAGAAGTTTAGTTGATTTCTGGTAGAAAACCTTCCATAATGACATACTGTAGTAACACTACCGCTTGAAAAGAAAACTAAACAAATATATAGCCGTTATTTTTTTTTTAAATCCTCATAACAAGGTATTTCATCTTTATTTTAGCATAAGTAGACCTGTTCCCATAATTCCCACATAAAAACCTCCTAAGTTAATTTTTATAATGCCCTTCTAATTAATTCAGAGCCTTTTAGTCTAGTCCAGTTTTGGGGTATATAAAAAAATATATCCACTACTTTACTGGACTGTCAAGAGTTGTGCTCACCTTCCATTTAAAGAAAAGGGTAGCATTGGTATAATTATTAAATACACAGTTTGAAGAATGTATAAGGCCACACTGTTTGACCTTCATTAAGACAAGTTAGGAATTTATATTTACTAAACTTAAATAGACTGTTACCTCATGAAGACATCAGTAATTAGCTAACACTAAGTACAAAGCTACCAAGCTTCATATAAGTTTGTAAAATTAAAGTTTAAAAAAATGGCAAACGTGGTAGATACTATAGCAATAACCCACGCCTGGGTGTGGGTAATGCTAAATTTACCCACGGTTGGCGTGCGCCCTCGGGACCAAACAAAGCCAACCGTGGGTAAATTTAGCATTACCCACACCCAGAAGTGGGTTATTGCTATTATACCATGACATTATTTAAGAAAAGAAACTATTACTTTTCTTAAATAATAGCATAGTATAATGCCTGTTTACTGCCCTTCCGCAGATGTCTGGCATCCGTGGCAGTTCTGATGTACTGCGCGCCTGAGCAGTACATCAGAGCTGTGGGCAAAAGCAACGGAGAAAGCAAGATCTCCGTTGCTTTTTTTTAGTGTCTCGCTATGTTAAATGAGTTTAACATAAAATAAGCAATGGACATCTCCGTTGCTTATTTTAAAACTGTCTCGCTATGTTAAACTCATTTAACATAGCGAGACTAAAAAGCAACGGAGATCTTGCTTTCTCCATTGCTTTTTAAACACTGTCTAAGCTATGTTAAATGGGTTTAACATGGAGAGCTAAAATAAGCAACGGAGATCTCCGTTGCTAATTTTAAAGCTGTGTGGCGATGTGAAACCCAATAAACTTAGCGAGACAGTGTTTAAAACAGTTATACTAATGGAAAAAGTCCGGTGACGGACCTTTTTCCATTAGTATAACTCGATTTACAACGGGCACGCTGGCCAATCAGCGTGCACGTTTTGGGGGGAGGTCATGGTATAATAATTAATAACCGACTTTCTGATATTTCTGATTCTTGACATCTGTAATAGCATGAATATAATTTTATGGTAGTAATATGTAATGCCACAATCTCATGTGAATGAGATAATTGACAGTCAGATGATCTGGATGTATACATTTGTGCTACATACAGACAGAAAAGAACAGAGTAAACTAAATTGATGATAACAGCAGAGAATGTGTCTGACCTTGTATTTCTTGGTAAGAGGAATAGAACCCGCACAGAGTACTGAAAAAGCTAGCAAACAATGCATGCCACTATTACTACAATTGCTTACAAAACTTCTGATGACTCAGCCTCAGACAATGAGAGCAATCCTCCTCAGAAGGTTAAGGTCAAGCTACCAGGGAATTATTATGTATTTTGTGGTAAAGTTATATTTTTATCCCTGAACATCAATGAAAAAATATGCAGCGTTGTTGTCACCTTTGTCATTGCCATTCCCAGCATCCTAAAATTATAAATCAGTTTATTTCTGAATTAGCATTCCAGTTATGAGCATTTTATTTCATTTTCTTTTTAATTTCTTCTGTAAACATAATAAACTCAAAAATAGTGGTGATTGGTTGTTCTTACATTGCCTTCACAAAGAAATGCAAGTGACATTTTCATCCTCAATCCTAGCAGTCCTGAATTCCAGTTTCTTAATAAAATATTAGCTGTATCTTTACATTATATTGTGTTAGAATCACCATCTAAGATTTGCTGTACTGGTAAGACTGAAATGTTTAACAGACATGCAGTTTTAATTAGAAGACCTCCAAGTACTTGATCTGAAAAAAACGGGACTATGCATTTCTGAAACTTATTTGATTTTGTTTTTCTCGTTCACTAATACTGACTCCTGTCTTTTTGCCAGTTTCTGAAAAATATGCATGCAGTTGTTACTATTGTTCATTGAGCACAGCGCTTACTCATTTCTCGGAAAACGTTATTTGAATGCTGATTTACCTTTCATGAAATTTATGATTTGGCAACCATCCTAAGTATTTCATTCAGGTATTTTAAGTTATACAAATATTGCACAATTCAGACTGTTGTTCTTTTAAGCATTTACTGAAATATTTGATTTGATGAATTATGCAAGCTCCTATATCAAAGCAACATGCAGTAAACTTTTCATATGTTTATGACAATCTGCTTTAAGCAACTGCTCTATGATATAGCTAGTCTCAAAATCCCATGGACACTGTTTCTCCTCACTGTACTCAAATCGTAGAGTACGTAGGGTTATACTGCTTCCAGCAAGCACATACTGTTTTACTTACTGTGTTTTATTCACTCATATGTACTTTTTGTTATTGTCTGTTATTAATTATTCATGCTGTTGTAGAGCTTTTCTCCCCGGGCCTCCGCTGAAGAAGAGCTTTTGCTCAGTCGGACACTCCCAGTCAACAAATGTTATATAAATAAATAAATGTGGCAGGGTGTACATTGTAAAGTAGCATTCCCTTTCTACAGAAATTACTTCACTTCAGCTTCAGTAAGTGACTGTGGTACTACAGGGGCTAACTGGTGGAGCCTTTTAACCTCTTATCTGTGCATGTCCCAATATGTGGCTCTACTTTAGTTTTTATTTATTTAACATTTGTTTACCAGGAAAGTCCGACTTGGAACAAAGCCAATTTTCAGAGGAGGCCCAGAGAGAAATGCTGCTGATGCATGTCTTTGTGACATGGGAGGAAACTGGAGCACCCAGAGTAAACCCACATGAATGCAGGGAGGACATGCAGACTCTGCATAGAAGGCACTCCAGCCAAGAATCAAACCGGAGAACCTCTTGCTGTGAGGCAACACTATTGCTGCACCACTGCATTGTCTACTTACATTCCAAAGTGGAGACTAGAAAAGGACAAAGTGGAAACTAGACAGACAAAGAGACAAAGCCAAATTGGACAACTATTCTCAGCTCCACAAAGTCTACTCTTCAATTTTTTCCCTTGGAACTAGACAAACCTTCAACTTTAGCACTCAAACCATTCATTTCACAGTCAAGCACTTGCTTAAAACTCATAGCAAGCACTAATTAACCCTAGCACTAGACCCCCCTATACTATCCAGAAGGACAAGGCTCTCTATTCGTCCCCTCCAGCCAATCAGAAAAACAGCTTACTCTACCTATTCAGGCATGTCCAAAGGGCAGTTTCCAGTGTACTCTCCAATCCAACTGGTGAATCTGGGCATTTTGAGGCAATGTCAAAACTGCCTCATGTACACAGACAACCCTCTCCTCCTACCACCAAACACTAATGTATGCAAGAGATGCAATTATACAGCCAAACTGGAGGCAAAGCTCTCTCAACCCAAGACTGGAACTGAGAGTCAAGAGGAGAAGGGTAATACTTGCAACACACCACTTGTCTCACATAGACCTAATAAACTAACACCGGCAAATAACACACATGAATACATGAAAACATACTTGGAGGCTCTAAATAAAAATCTACAAAAGCAATAGAGACCTCCAAAGCAGACATCCAAGCAACCACCACATCCCATCACCAACCATGAAACACATACTTCACATAATCAGTGTGCCACACAATCAGAACCCTTAACGCAAAATGACATACCCAACACACTAGTAATAGGCAACTTTATAGTCAGGCACACTGATGTCCCACTAACTAGGCTGGACAAGGAGAAGTTAGCTGCCTGTTGGGTGCCGGGATCCACCACATGACACAAGCACTCAGGTCACTCCAGAACAAGTACAAATACAACTCTGTCATTGTCCATGTTGGTGTGAATGACCACAGACGTACCTCCCTGGACTACATGAAAAGAGACATGGAAGAGCTCTCTGATCATGTAACCCAGGCCGGTATGACCCTGACCCTAAGTAGCCTCCTGCCGTCACCAAGAATGATGCCACAGTATAAAGAAAAAGTGATCAATTTCAACAATTGGCTAAGTTTCTGGTGTCATTCAAAGGGGATCCAGTATCTGTCCGTCTGGGATGACATGCTCAACAAGCCACATTGCTTTGCAAGAGATGGCTTGCACCTGTCACCCTTAGGCTTTCAAATACTGGCCAAGGCTCTTGCCGCCCCCATAGTGCCTTTTTTAGGCAAGGCTCAAAAGACAAACCCACCACCATAAATAGCACAAGTAACCAAAAACTGAGGGTAACGCTACTCAATGCCAGAAGTCTAAACCTCAAAATGCACACACTCGAGGCACTCCTCAGTATGTAGAACATTGACATCTGTGCAGTAAGAGAAACCTGGTTTAAGGCTCCTGAGAGCACCCCAGCACTACTAGGCTATAACTTATACCATACCTTTCGGCCACAGAACCAGGACTGAAACAAAAATACGGGGGTGTATCCATATTCATCAAGGATACCCACACCTCCAGGATAGTGGCGCAGCACAATGCATCAGAGATCATGCATGTGCAACTAACAATGGGCAAAACTACGATCCAAATTGTAGCTTGCTACATGTCACCCACCATGGTCCAGGGCCCCCATTCCGCATTTCTGGAGACACTGGGAAATATAAAGGCCCTACCAAACACACTAATACTGGGTGATTTTAATTACCCAAACATAAACTGGGAGAACTACTCAAGTACTAACTCCCTTGCCCAATGCTTCCTAGAATTTCTAAACTTGAATGCCCTGGATCAACTGGTCAACACCCCCACCAGAGGGAACAACATATTGGACCTGATCATCACCAGCATGGGCGACTGGTGTTCCACACCGGAGGTCAACCCCTCGCTGGTTAGATCAGACCATAGACTAATCACTCTGGATATCTACATTCCGCTCCCACCTCCATTCAAGGAAACCACCATGAAAAACTTTTCAAAAGCAAACTTCACGTTACTTAAGACTGAGGTGAAAAGGTTCACAGCCCCCATGCTAAAGGACAATGCTGTCCAAGCTGCTGAAACCTTTACAAAGGCACTCTATGAGCATCTGCAGGAATGCATAGATCATGCTATCCCAAGTAAAACCAAGACTCACTCCTCCAAGAAAAGGAAAACAGTCTGGTGGAACCCTGCCATAAACAAGCTATACAACAGAAGGAGGAAACCAGTACAGAAAAGAGTAAAATCCCAAGAAGGAAAGACATCCCTGATCAGTATCAGCAAGAAACTATGATCCCTCATTAAATCATCCAAGGCTAGTTTCGAAAGAAAAATTGCCAATGACTCCAAAGATAACCACAAAGTGTTCTTTAGCTATGTCAAGAACCTAAGTAGAAACTCTCAGATCTGCTCTGAGTTAGTGCAGACTGGCACAAAATACACTGAACCGACTGATATTGCCAACATTCTGGCAGACAGGTTTAGTGCAAACTTCACCCCCCCCCTCTCACCCCCTAAAGGGCCCATAACTATACCAGAAGAATGTAGGGCCCCGTCAATCACCGACACACAGGTTAAAACAGCCCTATCCAAAGCCAAAAACACTGCTTCAATGGGACCAGACGGTGTCCCAGGCTGTGTCTTACAAGAGCTCCAAAATGAACTAACCCCTCACCTAAACACAGTGTTCAAACTCAGCCTCTCTACAGGCTACGTACCCACAGAGTGGCACACAGCAACATTTATCCCGCTCCACAAAGGTGAAGCCACAACGGACCCCGGGAACTATCACCATATAAGCCTGACTAGCCTGGTCTGCAAGGCTTTGGAATGCATCATCATGGAACTCATTAACTGAGACATTGGGAACCTCCAAACCTTGGACCCTACCCAGTTTGGCTTTGTTAAGGGCAGATCATACCTCCTAATTCTGGTGGACTTCTTTGAGACAGTTACCAAGGCATTAGACGAGTCAAAGGAGGTCCATACAGCCTACCTAGACCTCATAAAGGCTTTCGAACACCATTCCACATTCTAGTATTATAGACAAGCTCAGCAGCTTGAACATAAACTCCTACGTTTCGAGATGGGTTGCCAACTGGCTCATGGTTAGAAATCACATGGTAAGAGTTGGAGGCTCTACGTCCGACTCTAAACCGGTTACAAGTGGCATCCCCCAGGGCTCAGTCGTAGGACCCCTCCTGTTCGGTATACTTCTCAGAGGTACAGGCAAGCATAGGAGGACTGTGGCTGACCAAGTTCACAGACGACTGCAAACTAGTGGCCGTAATTGATTCTCCGGCTGATACAGACACCCTCCAGATGGGT
Organism: Protopterus annectens; assembly: GCF_019279795.1. NCBI lineage: Eukaryota > Metazoa > Chordata > Ceratodontiformes > Protopteridae > Protopterus > Protopterus annectens. Next base: position 1,287,784,142 of record NC_056746.1, on the reverse strand, counting down.
CTCACTGAGATGGATACCTGCTGTCAAAATCATGGTTTCAAGCTAAATGCCAAAAAGTGCATAGTCATCCCCTTTGGAAAAAACAAAGTACCTATGAACTACCACATAGGTGGTAGTCCCCTAAATACAGAAAATATAATAAGGGATCTGGGGACCCAAGTAGATAGTAATCTCTCCTTTGATAATCATATTGCCAAGGTGGTTAGAAAATCCTTCTGTGTGGCCCACCTAATCACAAAAGGGTTCACATCTAGAACAAAAGAGGTTATTGTGCCTCTCTACTCATCACTCATTAGACCCATCATAGGATATAACGCCCTGTTTGGGATGTACCTTACAAGACACCTGCAACAGCTGGAAAGACCGCAAAAGAACCTCACCAAGAGGATTACTGGCCTCAAACAGATGCCCTGTGCAGCTCAAAAAACTTCAGCTGTACTCGGTTGCATACTGCTTACTCAGAGGTGATCTCTGCCTGACATACAAGGCCATGTCCAACCCAGAATTGATGGACATGCTCCACCTCAAAAAAACAAACAAATCCCGGAGAGTCACGCTGTAGAGATATAAACCTCACCACAACGATAAATAGGACATGCTGGAGGGATAGCTTCCAATCCCAGAGACTCCCCATGCTTTGGAACAGTATTCCAGTATACATCAGGCAGAGCCCCTCACTAACACCCTTCAAGAGAAACCTTGACAGGTGGATGGGAAACAGAAAATTTACCCCGGGGATCACTGCAGTGGCTCTGCTGGACAGTGGCACAGGGAACTAATGGCTCTGCTGGACAGAGGCACAGGAAACTAATCAAGGGGTGGCGAAAGCCAACACATTCTGGCTAGGCTTATAAATGCCCTTGGGCAGATAGCCTGGTACTTACCTATGAACATATGAACTACTAAAAGTAATGTGACTCCATGAAATGGGTAATAAACCCATATGCTGCTGCATTGCATGTCCACCCTGTAGGACCTGACATACACGAATAGCAGATTGTAAGACTAAAAAAAAACAAAAAAAAACATTTGAATGTTTTCCACATGATGGATATGCCTTCCACGCATCTTCACTTCTGGATGTAGTGGCCCATACACCAGACATTAAAAAGATACTTTAATTCATTGTTTTCACTGTACTTAACACAGACAATAATCAATGTTTCAGCTACTTAACACTCATTTCATGTACTTTTCACTTTTCAGTTACAGTTCATTGTACCCCGTTACTCTTTGTTATGTTACTGATGGTCTTTTGGAGGGTGGAAGTATTGGAATGGATATGAGTTTCTCTTTTCCCAAACAGTAAAGGGTAAGGATCTGGTGTGAAGCCAGGCAAGTTGTAGGCAGGAACAGGGCAAATTACAATGGACTTGACTCTGGCAGTTGAAACTGGATCTTTGGACTTGGAATGTCACCTAACTTATGAGGAAGGAGACAGAGCTCATGCTGGAGGCTGAAAAATAACAGCCAGATATAGATTCATAGAGTCATAGATGTAGGGCTATATTCTGAGGCCTGTAGGTCAGCCCCGAGTGCAGACTGCAATGCCAGTAGTTAATATGCTCCCATGTTAGCCCATAAGACAAGCCCAGATTTAAATACACCTAGAGAAGAGGATATCCTAAGGTATAGTTTGACTGCATTCCATGATACTGGAGCTGATTGTGATAAGTATATATTGCACTGGTTTGTTTTGTGTACCAGAATAATAAGCAATGAATTAGTGTGTTTAGGTATTATAGAAATTGTGCTCAACGCCAGCTCCAGTTCCTCACTCAGGACTTCATTATTGAGATTTTTTTAGGCCAAACAGTTTCTTTTCTGACTATAGTGATAACTTAAAGTAAAAAATGTGGGTAAGGAAGCCTTGAGCTGTTCCTCATATCTCCACATTAGAGCCTTTTTTCAATTGTTTTTAACCATGTTTTAAGAACAGTAATTCACAATTTCTGCAGCAACATAATTCCAAGTTGTATTTTATTAGTGGGGCTATAACTGACTTGAAAAGCACAGTCAACCAACAATAAATCTAATTGAAAGTGTTTTAAACAGTGAGATCAGTGATTCCTTTTTAGTAATGTGACTTTTTCTCTAAAATTAAATTTACTTGAAATCAAAATATCCAAATCTCTCATTACTTTACTCTCATCCTGAATAATACTTCTGAGCTTAGTTTACAAGTCAGTGTTGTGGTTACACTTTGGCAGAGCCTTACAATCTGAATACTACCATGCTAACATTGTTCTTTATTTATGAGCGGATGCTATCTAAATAGTTATTAATGTGAATGACATCATTAACTGATGAATGTATAGCTCATTTCTGATGTTCTGTGCATACATTGTAAGGTATAGATAGAATAAAGCAAAACATTAGCAAGATTAGCAGACTATTTATTTATTTATTTTATTTATTTATTTTACATTTGTTGACCGGGATAGTCCGACTGGATACATGTCCATTTTCAGCGGAGTCCCGGGGAGAAAAGCTCCAACAGGGTTAAACAGTGATATATTGTTACAAAAGACATAAAGACATATTACATAGTATTAAGAGAGAGAAGATAATTACAATAGAAGGTACAATTGATTACATTTCATTACATTCTGGTTAATTCACACTTAGTTGAATAATACAAAAATTGCCTACTTGTAAGAATTGCTCATGGGAAAGTTAGTCAGGGTTTGTGCATGGGCAGAGCCAATGTGATTTATAGTGGATTTTTAGTTCTTTTTTGAATAGAGCTAGTGATGGTAAGGACGTTAGCTTATTTGGAAGAGAATTCCATACCTTGCCAATAATATTGGAGTACAGTGAATCGCCACCCAGGTTATGGGACTTGCAAGTTTGTATTAAGAGTTTGTTAAATGAGCGAAGAGAACTTAGGTTGGAGTAAGGGGTTAGGATGTTCTTTAGTGCAGGGGTGTTATCTGGATATTTCAGGATTTTAAAGGCTTCTATAAGTTGGTATTCAAGTAGAAGATTAGGGAATTCTGGCCAGTCAAGTTTTTTCAGGTTAATGCAGTGGTGTGTTCTATAGGGTAGGGCAGTGATGAATCTAGCAATGTTGTTATAAGAAGTGGAGAGACGATTGAGGTCAGACTTGTTGAGGTTCGTAAGGATTGGGGAGGCGTAAAGTAGGGTGGATAAGAGGTGCGAGCGGGCAGTAGCTAGTCTAGCGGCTGGAGTTAGGAAGGTTTTTAACTTATATAAAGACCCTAGTTTTTTGTTAACCATTTTAATAGTTTGGATAATGTGGGTGTCAAATCGTAGTTTATTGTCGATGATTACTCCTAATAGTTTGGCACTGGTAGTAGGAGAAATAACGGTACCATTGTTGGATTGAATAGTAAAGTGTGTGAAAGGTGTTGGGTTGGTTGGGTGGAAAAGAAGAAGTTGGGTTTTTTTGGGTTTAAGATGAGTTGATGGTCAGTTAGCCAATTTTCAACTTTGGTAAAGCAGTGTTGGGTAGTTATTAGAAGGTTGTCAAGGATAGGATTAGAACAGATGAGAGTTGAGTCATCTGCATATTGGATGCAGGTGGCTTCGGGGATAACTGAATGGAGATCATTTATGAATATTGAGAACAGAAGAGGTCCTAAGATGGACCCTTGAGGTACGCCTATACTGTTCGGTAATAGGCAGGAGAGTTTGTTCTGCCACATAACTGCCTGTTTTCTGCCTCAGGTAGGCCTGAAACCAGTTTAGGACTTGGGTGTCTAGATGTAAGGTTACTAAGGTTTTGAGAAGTAACTGGTGGTTTACCATGTCGAAAGCTTTCGACATGTCTAGAAAGAGGGCTGAGGAGATATTTTTGTTATTCCGGTTATGGTTAATTTTCTCGGTGAAAGAGAGGAGGGCAGTGGTCGTGCTATGGTGGGGTCTAAATCCATGCTGACAGTCAGTTAGTAGCTTGTTTTGGGTGAGATAGGACATGAGTTGGTTATGCACACACTTTTCCATAATTTTGGCAAGTGGTGATAGTATGGCAATTGGTCTATAGTTAGAGAGTTCGGTGGATGTTCCTCCTTTATGAAGAGGTATGACGTAAGATATTTTCCAGATTGCTGGGATAGTGGACTCAGTAATGGTTCTGTTAATTAATATAGAAATGGGGTATGCTATGACATCAGCAGCAATTTGCAGGTATTCTGCCGGTAGAAGATCAGCTGAGAGGGTAGTTGGCTTTAGTTTTTTCAAGCAGGATCGGATGAAGGCAGTGGATATAGGTTGGAGGTTAAAGGATAGTGGAGAGTTGGGTGTCATATTGTTAGGTGTGGTAGAGGGAGCAGGTAGCTGCTTAGCTAGTAGCTGAATTGTTTCGGTAAAGAAAGTATTAAAGTTGTTAGCTACTTCTTCTTGGTTCTTGTCAGATAGAGTTTCTGGGGTAGGAGTGGTGGATTTTCCTGGTTGGAGAAGTTTGTTCAATCCTGCCCAGAATTTTTGAGGGTTCTTTGGTTTTGTTTTGTAGGTGGTGAAAGTAGTTTTTCTTATCTTGGGTGGTGGCCTTTTTAGTTTCATTTCTCATTTGCTGGAAGATGACCCGGTCTAGTGGTAACTTGGTAGTACGCCATTTGTTCCATGCTTTGTCCCTATTAATTATTTTGGTTTTGGTTTCTGTGGTTAGCCAGGGTGCTATGTGAGTTTTGATTCTAGATACCCTTTTGGGAGCATGAGAGTCAAGTAGGGTAAGGAATGTTTCATTAAAATGTGAAACTGCCTCATCTAGGGGAAGGGATTTCAATGTTGACCAGTTACAGTGATTGAGTGCCATGTTAAATTTTAGAGGATCAAATTTTTTTTTGTTTCTGACTGTACTATAGACTGGCATGCTAGCATTGGGCATATTATCTTTCATAATGTAAGTAAGCATATGATCACTAAGATCATTGGGGAGAGTCCCAGGGGTATATTTTTGGGGGTGCTCCTTGACGAGCATCCAGTCAAGTATGCTTTCTTTTTGTTTATTATTAACTAGTCTGGTGGTAGTGGCTATAATCTGAGAGAAACCATGGAGATTTAAGGAAGTAGGATTGGACTGTGCAGAGCATTGGTTCCAATCAATGTTAACATCTCCCAGGACTATTGTTTCTTGTGGATAGTTGTTATCTATCCAGTTTAAGATGGCTTCTAAAGTTTCGATATTGTTCCCTGGGGTATATAGGTAACTATTAGGTTTATGCTTTTTAGTTTATTTAGTTGTATTTTTAGAGCTAATATTTCAGCATTAGCAACCTGCGGTGGTTGTTTGGGGTTAGTTAGGATGTTTAGCGTATTTTTATAAAGGACAGCTATCCCACCTCCTCTTTTTTTTAAGCGGTCAGCTCTGAGTATGTTGAACCCAGGTGACATTATCTGATTGTCTTTGGTTGACGGTTTAAGCCATGTTTCGGTTAGACACATGATGTCAGGTAGGTAGGTTGCAAGCATGGCATGTAAGTTGTGAACCTTGTTGTTCAGACTTCTTATGTTTAAGTGACAGATGAGTAGAGAGTTAGCCGGTCTAAGGAAGATTGGATGTTGCGTGGGCTCTGTTGATCTGGTAGGGCCTGGGTTGGGATGGATGTCTCCATCTATGGTGATGTTTTTCCTTAGGTATGCTATTAATTTTAGGACTTTGGTTAATAATTTTAGACCGTGTTTTGTTTTGGTAGTTATATGGTGTTGCTTTTTTAGGTAGGGATCATTGAGTTTTGTTGTTTTGGGGGTTGTATGATGGGGGAAGAATTCATCTAAAGGTGGTGGGGAGGGGGAACTTGTGTGATAACTTGGATAGTTGAAGCCTGATGAGGACAGGTGTTCATAACTAGTTAAGAGATAGGGTAATAAGATGAGTGGTGGGATAAGTAGGATAATTATCCCTATTGGCTTGGGCATGGTGATAGTGTACAGGGGGCAGTCCTGTTTCTTAATATGGGAGTTTTACAAGCCTGGACTATTTTAGGCTCTGCTTAATACAATTTTGGAGAGAAATAGTGCCAGGTTGAAGGTATTATTATAGTTATTGTTGGTGGCTGCTGTGTTTGAACCCTATAAATGGCTCGTCAACAGTAATTGCATTTAAATACTTTGTTAACAGTATTTATTAACCTTGGGCTGATTTAGAGGTGGCGATGGGGCTGAGACTTAGTCCGTGCATGGAACACCTATGATAACAATATGTATAAAATAATAGATACATATGAGGCCAAAACTGCAGAAATCAATCCAACTAGATGTAAGGAAGGGGGGACCCAATGTATTCCTGTGAAAAAAGATTGTTATCCAAATATGAGACAAAAATAACCCAAACGTTGTTGTCTCCAACAGCTATTGTAGTGCTGTCCAAAGGATGGCAATCAAACAATTACTTGTACGATAGTATCAAACATACATAAGGTACCCTATATAGGATGATAAGGCCAATTGTATAATCCAAAAGTAGAAACAAACATCAGAATAACAATGCTAGCAAAAACAAATTGTAAAACAAAAAAAGTCAATACAAAAAACAGAGTGAAATCACAATATACATGGTATATATAAAATACCTGATGAAATATGTGAATATCAGAACCCCAGGATGTATCCTAATATATTGTATCCTGATATAGTGATTATGATCCAAAACAATAACAGATATAATCCCAAACAATATATTTAGCCAAATAGGGTGATGAAATATCCTACTTGTATGTCGCACTAGACTAACCAATGACAAAGTGGCATAAGAACCACATAGATTGCCATAAACCGAAACCAGAATGCCAAAATGTAATGTCAAAAATTGAAACCAAATAAAAAATATATATATGTTGAAATACAGTCAGCACATAATGTCCAAGCTACAAAAACGTCGAAATCCCAAATCGTAATGTAGAACGACCTTGTTGTCCGTAGCCTGTAATCTACAGTTAGAAACCAAAAGCTGAACACACCAGAAAAACCTGGTCTGTGTTATTACGATAAATTAAGTCCAAAAACACAAACAACCAGTGTCCCGAACTCAATATTGCACTCATGGACCAACACAAATTCATTCAATTCAATCGTGCTAACTCCACAATACCAAAGGCATATAAAAAATGCCATATAGTGGGGAAAAAAGTACCTTTTATGGTGAAAAAAGCTAAAAGAATCCGTGTATATATCCAAAACAGCTGCAGCGCCGATATCCTGTTCGGTTATAATAAGTCCAATGTCAGCCTTAAGCCAAAGACATACAAGATGTTCCAGATAGTCTTATAAATGTGGACAAAACCAAAGGTAGTTGCAAAATAAATGGCCGTTAATAGGCAGAAAAGCCACAGAGTAGAATGTATGGTGAAAACATTCAAAATGGCAGCCACATGATACTCAAAGTAGAATAAGGCTAATATCCACAAATAGATGATTGAATGTCAAAATAGAATTCAAGACTCACAGAACAAGAGGTGCCAATTTTGCCAGAAGGCAAAATACAAAATCTGTTTTATTGTAAAACTAAAATAGAAATTGCTAATGTTAAGACCCACGGCATGCCTGGCGGCCACCCACCACCCCCCCAAAGATGGATAGAGTGCTTGGAAAGATCGCCAGGGCCCATAGTTTTTTTTTCTTTTTCTTGTTTAAAGCTAAAATTACTATTTATTTCTTTTTTGTTGAATAAACAGCATCCTTTAAATTATAAGTAATTTGCTGCAGTGTGCAGTCAGATTTTATTGCCACATTACCCTCTGTTAGGTATTGTCTAAACATAACAACTGGGTTGTCCTGTCGCCAGGCAGCTCTTCAGTCGGGCCGGATTCCAAACCGGGGTCCGCTTGACATGTCGCATCTTCACCGACGGCCATCTCTGTTGGTCTCGCAATAAGGCATCATCAGCGCCATTTTTTCAGTCTCTTTCTTGCCGCCTCAAGCAGAGCAGAGAAGCAAGTGCCGGCCGGTCGGTGGATCAGAGATTACTTCCACACTACTTCTGCCACTCTAAGCTAAACTCCCCGACTTCTTGGGGAATCTTTCTTACCTCAGCGATGTCAGAAAAATTAATAATTAAACAACCTGTAAAAACACCGCTAAAGATTTATTTTCTCTGTGTATGCCTTGCCTTTTAGGCCAGCCTGATGTAGGCCCTGTGTTCGCCTGAAGCTCTTTAAATTCGGCTGGCGGCATTTGCTGAACAGTTTTCAATCTGCCAAAAACGAAAGATAAAGACCGACACTCGCCGCAGCGGGTTTCGGCTGAAACCATGGTTAAGCAAAAATGAAGGTGTCTCGTTTCAGCCGAAACCGAGAAAACTGATCAAAGTACAGCTGATCTATTCTCTACAACTGAGGCCCCTGCTACCATTCTTGAATCGGCCTCAAATTTTTTACCCACGGTGTGGGGTGCCATGACTTATCAGACTTCCATCCCTTGGATGTCTACCCCCCCATGTGTGGTGCTGCTAGGCCTCCAGCAGCCAGCATTAAGGGCGGCCTTCACCACCAAGCAAAAAGCTACTAACTACTAAAAAAGTGTGCCTGTTAAACCCCCTTCCTTCTCCTCCTCTCCAAAAGCCCCCAGAGAGAGGGAAGGGGGGGAGCCCTGCCCCCTGAGCAGTGTCATCTGATGATTCAGCTGATGAATCAGACATAACTGACCAGCCAGAGGCTCCTTTCTCTAATTTTGAAGACTCTGATGCTGAAGAATCCATTCCAGCTGCTTCCCCACCAGAAGAATTTTCCTTTGGGGAAACCTTACATGCCATGCGAGAGCAGTTCCAATGGCAGCAACAGGATTTTTCAGACTCCAGAAAAAGACTTAGGACTTTTCTGCACCTTCCACAACACAGGCCCTTAGCTATACCTCCTGTTCTCTCTGTGGTGGATGATGCTTTCAATGATGTCTGCTCCGCTCCAGATTCTTTACCTCCAGCCCCTGCCAAACCAGACAGATTTTACAGGGTGCCAGACACTCATCACCACCTTTACAAGGCCCCTCTTGCAGACCCGAAACTATATCCCAGGGTCCCAAGGCAGTAGCCGACCATAGCTAAAACCCTATTCCTTCTGAAAGGGAAGCAAGGTCATTAGACAGATGGGGCAAAAGGTCTACACTTCAGCTACTGTCTCAGCTAGAGCTTTAAACTGTCAGTTTCACATGATACAATACCAAGAGTTTATGCTTGATCAGTTAACTAAAAAGCTAACCACTGATGAATCTCTTGATAAGAAATATGTATTAGAAGTGGTAAATAACATACAACAGGTTAGTAACCATTCCTTAAAATGTGGCTATGATGCACTGGAGGCTTCATTTAGATCAGCCATGACTGGCACAGTGATAAGAAGGCATGCATGGCTAGAGGAGCAAGCTTTACCGGATCATGTTAAAGCAAAGTTACTAGATGCTCCTATGGATAAGACAAGTTTGTTTGGTACACCTGCCCAGCAGGTTATGAAGAAAATGGAAGAAAAGGCAAAATCCGTTCAAACGGTTAAAGATTTCTTGCAGGTTCAACCCCAAGGTTTAGCAGGAACTGGCCTGCCAAAATTGGTCCTTTCCTGACTCCACAAGATCTCAAAGGGGCAGAAACAGGCGTTCCAGAGGCAGAAACCAATCCAGAGGAGGTGCCTACCGAGGGCGACAGTGGCAAGGTAACAACAGAGGCACAGACACAACCACTGCCACTACATCAACACAACCACAGTGACTTAATCCTAAATCCGCCTACCAGGGAACAAATAGCAGCTCCTCTAGGCGGAAAGTTAACCTTATTTTCAAAAACTGGCACTATATAACAAAAGACAAGTGGATTTTACAAACCATAGATCAAGGATACCGGTTCCACTTCCACACTTTACCAATCAAAAGAGGAATGCCAAATCTACCTCCAAATCAAAAAACAGAGGCTCTACAACAGATAATGCAGTTAGCAAACATGAGAGCTGTGGAAAAAGTGCCAACTGCAGAGCAAGGAAAGGGTTCTACTCAAGACTATTCCTAGTTCCAAGAAAGGAAAAAAGTTGGAGACCAATTCTCGACCTGTCCGCCTTAAATACATACATCATTGTCCCAAAATTCAAAATGCTGACCCTACAGCAGCTTCTTCCCATGCTGGGCAAGGAGTGTTGGCTGGTAACTCTAGATCTCAAGGAGGCATACCTGCACGTCCCCATTCGACCAATCTGCAGAAGATACCTCAGATTTCTTGCAGGATCAGAGCACTATCAATTCTCAGCATTGCCCTTTGGCTTATCTACTGCACCCAGAGTATTCACAAAATGCCTGGCATCAGTAATTGCCCATTGCAGACTACAGGGAATACAAATTTACCCATACCTGGACGACTGCCTGCTACAAGGGGACAACAAAAGCAAGCTGACAACAGATTTACAAAGGGTCATTTACTTGCTACAAGCACTGGGATACACAGTCAATCTACAAAAGTCAAGGCTGATACCATCCCAAACAAGGACATTCTTGGGCGCGGAATTGGACACAGTAAAACAAATGGCATTCCTAACTGCAGAAAAACAAAAAGAACTCCCTCTTTACTTCTTGGCACTAACAAAGCTGAACAAGTTAACAGCAAGAAAAGTACTGCAGGCCTTAGGCTTCATGGCATCATGCATAATCCTGGTCCCACTTGCCAGACTACATATGAGAAAACTACAGTGGTACCTAAAGAATTTATGGTCCCAACACAGTCACAGCCTAGAAACAGAAATCCCACTAATTCCATGCTTAAAACAGGAGTTCCTATGGTGGGCTCAGGCATGCCAGACAAACCCAGGCCTACCCTTTCGCAGATGTCAAGCAAGCCAGACCATCACAACAGGCGCTTCAGACCTAGGATGGGGGCCCACATGCTGGACAAATGTGTGCAAGGATTGTGGACACAGGATCAACTTCACCTGCACATCAACCTAAAAGAAATGCTGGCAGTAAAACTGGCAATCCAAAGGTTCAGACCATTTCTCAAAGAGGGCCAGTTGATGATAAGGACAGACAACACCACAGTCATGTGGTACATCAACAAGCAGGGAGGCACTCATTCATACCCCTATGCAGAATGACTTTGGAGCTGTGGAACCTGGCACTCAGCTACAACATCCAGTTACAGGCAATTTTTGTACCGGAAAAGAAAATATTCTAGCAGACATATTAAGCAGAACCACATCGGATGCCCACGAATGGAAACTGCACCGGACATTTTCAAGACCATCTCAAAGAAATGGGGAATGCCTCAGATAGATCTATTTGCATCACCTCTCAATCACCAGCTCAAAAATTCTGCACAAGGACATTACACCCACTGGCATGGAAAGTGGATTCGCTCTCCTTCAGCTGGAAAGGCCTGACAGCATATGCATTCCCACCTCTTCCCTTGATACACAAAGTATTACTAAAAATCAAGGAAGAATGTCCAAGGATAATCCTGATAGCTCCAAACTGGCCAAGACAACACTGGTACCCACTGCTGAGGAGCATGTCTCAGAACAATATGTGGCCAATACCCTGATGCCTTTGATGCTAACTCAGAACAACTACAGCATCATACATCCAAACCTAAAAACGTTGCAACTGACTGCATGGAACATCACATAGCAACAGCTAACCCAGAACTTTCCCAAAGAGTTAAAGACATTATTCTTGAAGCACACAGACCTTCAACAAGAAGGAACTATGCTGGAAAATGGAAAAGGTTTGTCATTTGGAGTACTGAAAGAGGAAAAGATGTGTCAAACATAGATATGCCTAACATTCTAGAGTATCTGGCCGAACTTCTTCATTCAGGCTTGTCCTACTCCTCCATCAAGATACATGCATCAGCTATTTCAGCAGAATACAGCTTTGATCCACCTGTTTTTTCGCACCCTTTGCTCAGGCAGTTCCTCAGAGGAATCAAGAATGTAAAACCTCCAAGGAAACCACCTTTGCCAGCTTGGGACTTAAACTTTGTGCTAGAAAAGTTGACACTATCACCCTTTGAACCAGCAGCAATGGCAGACCTACAACACCTGTCATGGAAAACTGCTTTCCTACTGGCAATTACTTCAGCAAGGAGGGTTTCAGAGCTACAGGCCTTAATGGCAGTGCAACCCTTCCTGATCTTCCACCAAGATAGAGTGTCCATGAGGACTAATCCTACATTTATGCCTAAGGTGGTATCCAGAGTGTCTTTAAACCAGGCAATCCACCTACCTACCTTCTTTCCCAACCCACAAAACAGAGGGGAAAGAATACTGCATACCTTGGATGTACATAGACAGCTACGCTACTACTTGGACAGAACAAAAAATAGCAGAAAGACTGACCAACTTTTTGTAGCCTATGCAACAGGAAGGGAAGGAAAAGCTATTTCCAAACAGACAATCTCCAAATGGATAGGAAATTGCATACGATTCTGTTACTCCTTCCATGGAAAACCAATTCCACAGAACATAAGACCTCATTCTACAAGGGAAACAGCCACTACCACAGCCTTCTTACGAGGAGTGGCAACCAAAGACATTATTGAGGCGGCTACTTGGACCTCCGTGCATACATTTGCCAAGCATTATAACTTACCTCTATATTCCAGATCCCGAGCAGGGTTTGCCACTGCTGTACTGCAAGGGATCCTAAACACACCATAATCTAGTTTTATCCTCCTCCCCTAGTTGGCTATGGTATTCTACCCAGTTGTTATGACTGCAGATGCATCCATGAAGGACATAGTACAGTTTTGTACCTACCATAAATGTAGATGTCCGAACTGGATAGCATCTGCAGTCAGGATTACCCTCCCTCCTTCCCCTCTGTGGTACTCCTAGGGTATTTTACCCTCCTAATAGCTGGCTGTGGGGGGGAGTCTTTTATGGTGTATTTGTTTGTATATATGTACATACATGCTTATTTTTGTGTTTACCTCTATCTTTTTGGAAACATTGGCATCTATCCAAATTTTAGCCTCCAAGAGGGCTACTGGCATCTGGGGCAAGAAACACTGAGGAAAATGGCGTCGGCTGATGCCTTTATACCCGAAGACCAACAGAGATGACGTCGGGTGAAGTGCGACATCAGCCGAAGCCAGACCCGGACTTTGGAATCCGGCCGACTGAAGGGCTGCCTGACGACAGGACAACCCAGTTGTTATGACTGCAGATGCTATCCAGTTCGGACATCTACATTTATGGTAGGTACAAAACTGTACTTTTTCTCTCTGGTTATCGATATTTATTTTCTTATAATCATAGACATAGACCTCAGGTCATATTGGTTTGTCATTAGAAATGGTAAACTTTATGTCAACATGGTCAAAGTACCATTTAGAACATGGTCAGAATTGTCAGTCAATTAAAGTGAAAGAATATAAATTACTAAAGAAAAGATGTTTATCATTGTGATGTCCCCACCCACAATGGGCCAGTGATCAAGGATCCTCAATCCTCACCACTGACTCTGGTGGGAGACTGTTCACTTTGAGAGCAATAGATACAGTATTTCCAGATGCAGCACTCTGCACCAACTACAATTTCCCTTAAGAGCACACAGGGAATGCAGTCAGCCTGGGGTCTGGATTTCTTTCTGTCTCCCTCCAGGGCCCCAAAAAGACTCCTCACTGGTACAGTTGTAGTTTTAGGTCCGCAGTAAAGTGTCCAAGCCAAGTCCTCCAGTACCCTCTGTGTGACCAGTGCCTCATATCCCTGTTCCAAGTAGCTGACACACACACACACACACACACACACACACACACACACACACACACACACACACACATACATACACACACACTGTGAAATTTGATTTTTCACACACACACACACACACACACACACACACACACACACACACACACACACCTGGGAAAGGATGGCATAGATTTACCTGCTGCCTTCTACCCAGAGTATAAGGTAGTTATAACTGCCACCAGACACTCCAGACTCAGCTACTCTTAAGGCCCTTAACAACGGATGCCCAATTATACTGTGTATTAATAATAATACAAATGGTAGTAGCTGTCCTTATACAACTAGGCCTTCAGAAGTGGCCCACACAGCATCATGAAATAAATATAAGCACTCTCAAAGGTTAAATACTTTCTACAAAAAACAGCCACAATGAAAATGTTAAATATTTTTAATAATAAATAATAAAAGAACATGAAAATGATAAATATACATTTACAGTATACCGCAGAGTTCAAATCACATGAAATACTGAAAACAGCATTGATGGACAGACTCAAACAAGTAAAGAAAAACAATATCAAAACTAAGCTTCACTATATTTTCCTGACTGAATCTAGAAGCATTACTATTCCATACTTACTTAATAGAGCAAGGCAGATGCCCAAGACAGAATACTCAATGCTCAGGGATTACTCCCTGTAATATCTAAAATTTCCAAGGTGGCTGTCAGAATGACCTCATCTGGTCACCTGACTATAGGTTCTCACGCTATTCCCCTTTGAAGCTGAGACAAGAATTTAGCATAGATGGCTACAATACAAATCTAAATGTGTATGACAGTGCCCTGGAGCCAGGAAACAATTACAGTCCATCCTCTCTTCTTTACAGAGGCTATTAAACAATGGCCATCCCCGAGACCTACTGACTCCAATTTCATTCAGCACAGTGGGGTGCCATTTTAATGGTTTAACAGCTTATTTACATTTCCCTTATTTTTTCTTAAATTAACCTAGCTGGTTAATCTCTGCTCTTAAAACTCACTATGATACATTTTTGACATTAGCAACTTTGCAAACACATTTTGATTTTTAAATGCCATACAGTTCTCATACATTTGTAACATAAGCATCTGTGCAAATCAGTTTGATGTTCGAATGCCATACAGTTCCAATACATTTGTTAATACAAGCATCTTGTACACATCAGTTTGCTATTCAAAGCATATCATTCTTTACAATACTCCAGCTAGCTATGGTGGCACTAGCCCATATCATCACTATTTGTGCCAGGCCAAACATATTATTAGCACATATAGGGAAAAGGTAAGCCAAACATATTATTAGCACATATAGGGAAAAGGTACTTTGAAAGAAACATTTGAATCTGACCACTTTCAAAAATTCACTCTCAAAATTAATATTGTAAGCCATATTATTTTATTCTTTGTATAGATAGCTGAAATTCCCAAGTCAAACAGCTAGCTTGTTGTCTAAAAGAAAGGAAAGTTCATGCGATCAATTTTTGTATTGATTTTGAACCATGCCTGGGTGAAAATAACAGGTTATATATGATTTGTGACTGCATGTACAGGCTTATAGGGTGTTACTCATGTTTACAGATGCCTGCTATAGTGTAATACAGTGGTTTAACATTTTGCTAATGTAATTTGGTCAGTTGTTCTCTCCATTGATATCCATAATTATCCTTAATCTCCAACTAACCCCTCTCATCTCCCTCCAAACTCTCTTTATTTCCCTGCTTTCGGTACCTAACCTCAATAAATCTTCTGCCTTACCTACAAATCACTACACTTGACGTCAGAGAGTGCGAAGCAAGTGAACTGCACATACAGTTGAAACACATAGTGGACCCTCAGCAGCAGAGATAAAAGCTTGTATGTGTAATTTCCCTCCAATAATATTTACTACTGTCCTATATAGTCTGTACATCACCAGGGCTGAGAACCATGGTTCCTAAGTTGCTCCCATCCCCATCCCATTTTATTACTGTCCATAGTCATAAACTGTACCAACTCAAAGTCTAATTTTACCTCAGTAGCTTTGCCCCTAAAATTGAAGTATTTCCTAAATTCAACACCCTGTATCTGGAGACAAAGTGCCAGGTGTAGAAAACACTTTGTTTTTTCTACACTTACCTGGTAATAGATTTTTTTTTCTTGAAACTTGCACACTGTGTCATTTCTGGACCAAACCCCTCAGCTCACACTCACTATGCTTGGGCTCATTCAGCTCCTCTACCCTACCCCCATTCCCACCCACCCCCATTCTCCTCAAACTTATACTTCTCTAACCACTCTTTCTGCTGGATCCAGCAAATCACAATAATTGACCTCATACACTAGCCAGTCCCTCTACTTACCCTAGCAAATCATACTAAACTACCTAAATAGCTTGAACAGCCGATCACACTACTCATATATCACACCTTAAACTAAAAGCAAACTATACTAAGTTCACTACTAAACCACACTAACATGCCCAATAAAATTAAACAAACAAAACCAACAACCCTCTACCAATCCTCAATACATAATAGGCAACAACTCTGCCTACTCACTAGCCTTCTTATACTTCTAGCTACAAGTACACATAGCACTTTGTATCACACCAACCTACCAAAACCTATCCCATTTCACTCTGCCTCTCACATCTACCATGAAAGGTCAAAAGCTGCAAGCATTTTATGTCCTGCTCTTTAATAAACATAACTTTTCAGCACATACATTATATCCTTTTCCCCCATCCAAACTTGCCAGCCATCTCAGAAACCTACAATAAACACATAGTGAAATTCTTTAATAAAATAGCTAAAATTACATTCAATCTAGGCTGTAGTGGTGACATACACCCTAACACAGGTCCATCCTATATTCTGACCAGTTCAACTGCACATAACAGCAACCTCTCTCAATCAACAACCATATTCTGACCAGTTCAACTGCACATAACAGCAACCTCTCTCAATCAACAACCATGCTCCCAATAAGCAAAACTGACATCCTACTATTAAATATTAATATAAGAAGCATTAACAAAATACATGAACTGCATGCTAACCTTGCACTATACTCTCCAGACATTGTACTTATCACAGAAACATGGTTAAAACCTGATACCTCAAACAATGAAATACTACCACCAGGATACAGTAACATTCAATGGGATAGGTTAGGTAAAAGAGGAGGTGGAGTAGTTCTTCTTTTTAAAACCCAACTTAGCTTAGAAATATTAGACGCAAAAACACTGAATTTTGATAAAGCTTAACTACTACTCACTAAACTGATCAATAACCCCAAGAAACATATACACATTGTAGGTATCTATATCCCACCAGGAGATAACATTCAGACACTAGAACACATATACTGATTATCAGAAAAATTCCCTCAAGAAACTATAATTATGGGTGACTTTAATATAGATTGGTCTGATTATAATTCCCAAACTTCTAAAAACTACATCAGTCTTCAAGGCTTCACCCAGCTCATACAACAACCCCCTAGGACTAATAAACCATCCACCAAGCATTCAGGCATTGACTGGATATTAATAAATAGGCCAAACCTCTCATATCATGCTGGTTGTCTCCCAGACAGCCTTAGTGACCATCTCCCAACCTATCTACTCAGACAAAATATTAACCCAACAAAACAAATTATTTGCCAACAAATAAGGAATAAAAAACACTCCAATCTCAGTGACCTCATATATAACCTTAAACACTGTAACTGGTCACCAGTTACCCAACTCCCACTAGAGGAAGCTGTACACTACTTCAATAAAACCTTCCTGTCTGTCATAAACACCCACACCCCTACCAGGACTATGAGAGTTAAAATCAAACTTTGCACCATGGCTAACTAAGGAAACCAAATCCTTATTAAAATCAAGAGACAAAGCTTGGAAAAACTGGCACATAAGTAAGTCTCAATCAGTACTACAAATCTACTGTGAACTCTGAAATCAATCAAAGAAATATATTAAACAGGATAAAATAAATTACTACTCTAAATCCCAAACTACATACTGCAACAATCCTCAGAAATTCTGGACAGCAATAAACAACATACTCCAACCAGGTAAACTTAGCAAACCCCCCCCCCCCCACACACACACACACACTACAACCAATAATATAGATGCTGTTGTTACCCAATTCAGTGAATATTTCACTGAGACTACCTTATCATTGTCCAAGAAACAAAACCAAAACCCTTTTACTATCTATACCAACTACTGGACAAAAACAAAACCATTTTTTCTCTACAACCAGTATCAACAGGAACAATCAAAAAACTCTTTATGAAACTAAATCCAACCACTCTAGCTGCAGACAACTTACCATTGGACTTCCTAAAGCTAACCGCTTTAGGTACTGCCTATCCAATATCCATTCTTATTAACAGATCCTTAGCAGAACACCAAGTTCCCATCATATGGAAAACCTCACATATCTTACCACTTCATAAAGGAGGCCCATCAACTGATCTCTCTAACTATCACCAAATAGCAATCTTATTTCCACTTGCTAAGATCTTAAAAAGAGTTGTTCACAAACAAATCACTGACTGCTGACATAATAAGAAAATACTAGCTGACAGTATGGTTTCCGACCATATCACAGTACAACCACTGCATTAATGACTTTTACTAACACTATCAACGTCCATGGAAACAATAGCAACTACGTACGTTTCCTCTATCTTCTTAGACCTATCAAAAGCCTTTGATAAGGTCTAACAAAATAAGCTTCTAAATGCTCTCTCTAACCTTAACATGTGCCAGTCTGCCCTTGCCTGGTTGTAGGACTATCTAACCAGGTGCCAGCAAGCTGTACGCTGGCAGCAAACATTATCACCTCTTCTCCCTGTTATACTAGGTGTCCCACAAGACTCAATCTTAGGACCTCTACTGTTCTCAATATACACCAATAATCTACACACCTCAACCCCGCATGCATCACTCATTCAGTATGCAGAGGACTCTACTGTAATCTGTGCCGCTACTAATATTGAGGAGCTTGAGAAGCTAACAATACAATCCTTCATTGTAGTAGAAAAATGGCTCACAAACTCTCAATTAATTCTGAAACCTCAAAAAAACAAACTAATAATATTCCGTCCCACTAAGTCAAGTGTAGCCACAAGCTCATTTAACAGTACTTCTTTAGACAATACAAGCATTCCACCCTCTCCTCACACCAAACTGCTAGTAGTAAAAATAGACTGCAACATGAAAATTGATGTCCACATATCCCAAACAATAAAAAAGTAAACAAAAATCTTGGGACATTGTATAACAAGAAAAACTACTTCACAAACAATACTAAAGCCAAAATTGCCTAATCTCATTTGATTTCTACACTGTTATATGCATCCCCCATACTCACAAACCTTAGAAAAACTGAATTGGTAAAACTAGAAACCCGTTACAATAAAATTGGTAGAAATGCCACGAATTCCTCGTATAGATCTCACCACTATATTGCACTTAAAATGGTCAATTGACTGGACCTCCATCAACTTCTGCTCTATAATCAGCTAACCATGGCCCACATAATATTCTATCAAAGCGAGAAAATAGCTATTTTACAAAATATACTGCTACCACACTCCACTGCTAGAACTTTACATTCCACCAACAAACCACGCATTAAAATCAATTCTGTGAAAAACTTAGCTGGAGAATCCATATTCTCTAATTACATAGGTAAATGCTAGAATTCACTTCCGTATGAAGTTTCATCTGCCTCATCCCTACCTCAGTTTAAAAGTTTACTAAGAACTCACATAACAAGTGGCTTTGCCCTTGCTCTACACAGTGCTAAACCATCTTCCTTTGAACATTTTAATTACCTCTTATGTACTTTTACTAACAACACCAAATTAGTTATGCGTAGATGATAAACTCTGACCCTAATAACAAACAAGTAAAGGACCGTGTACATGTAAACTATGTGCCTAAGTACATCTTTACTTCTATCAAGTAACATATGCTTACATGTCTTGCTATCCCTTCAAACTAGTATCTCTAATTTTAACCAATTCTAATTTTAAAAATCAAATGTTATATTGTGAAGCTGATCATTAGTATACAATCAATATGTAAACAGTTTGCTTTTCTCATTGTGTAAATGTTTAAATGTTTAAAAGTTATATTGTATACTGTTTATTACATGTAGAGCTCTTCTCCCCAGGCCTCACTGTGTAAATGTTTAAATGTTTAAAAGTTATATTGTATACTGTTAATTACATGTAGAGCTTGTCTCCCCAGGCCTCACTGTGTAAATGTTTAAATGTTTAAAAGTTATATTGTATACTGTTCATTACATGTGGAGCTTTTCTCCCCAGGCCTCCACTGAAAAATCGGACTTTCCTGGTAAACAAATGTAAAATAAATAAATAAATAAAATAAAATAAATGATTAGAACTGTAGCAGTCATGCAAGCATTTTTACCATATTCTGATAAGGTGGGAGCTGAATTCTAGGCATACCTCTCAACCTACAGACATTGAAATTAGGATAAATGCATGGGTAAATGTGCTGCATTAACCATACTTCATATATTTTTATTTTTATTAGTACCGATTTGAATGAAAAGTGAGTATACCCAGCCAAAAATTTGGACAACTAATTAGCATATAATTTGAAAATGAAATATTCCTTAAGTCCTCCTGCTCCTGGTAAGAATGTGTGTATACTACATAGAAACACATCTTTAAAAATTAGAGAGTGGCAATATGATGGAATAATACAACACATTATCAAAAAGATGATGTAAAATCTGTAGACTTTAATCAATTCTTTTGCAAATTTCTACCACACAAGGTCATTTATTTTTGTTCTGAAAAAGGGAGATGTAAAATGTGAGTCCTCTGTCTTTAAATTATTGGTACCACTAGCAAAGCTGGGTCATTGTCAAATGGGGCCCTAGGCAGGGTAATGGACCAGGATGTCCCCACAACCATTCCAGGATTCCATTACTTTGCTGACTGTCCCCAGTTACCAAAATCACTGTTCAGTCCTGTCCATGTGCATGCTACCTTCTTTACTTTTACAGTTATCACAGAGATTTGGATTTCATTTAAAACTTTTATAGTACAAACAAATTTGGCTATTTGCTAAACAAAACAGTCTTGCAATGAAAACTGACATAGCATGAGTAACAGTAAACTTCTCTGCCCTTGAAACTCATGGCCCCCTACATACATTTTTAGAATGTGCATAAATGCATTTGCTCTTTGATTCACCTTCCTGATTGCATTAAATTATATTCCTTGTTTAACAGGACAACATTTGTTAGTTGTTGTTGTTCTTTCGGCTTTTCTCGGTAAGGGGTCACCACAGCAGAACTTGGGTCCGCTAATGATTGGCAGTAGATTTTTACGAAACATCGAGGTGCCAGCTCGATGCCCAACCTTCAATGAAGGCACACCCATTTACACACACATGTCTTTCGAATGCTACCCAACCACGGGGAGGACATGCAGGCTCCACACAGAAGGCACTCCCAAGCCAAGCCGAGAATCGAACAAGAGAACCTCTTGCTGAGAGGTGGACAACATTTGTTAGAGTGCTTTAAATTTGTAGTTTTGAACGTTTTTTTCTAGTAAGCAGTGAAACAAAATATCTGAACCAATTATTGACAAAAGTACCCATTTTGGATCATTTCAGCATTAAAAAGCTACTCAAACTGCTGACATTATAATCTCTGCAGAAATAAAAGTTATCTGAATAAATTCCACATTAAAGAGAATTATTACTAATTCAAAGGTTGCTGCTTGCAAACAACTTTGCATTTCAGTTCTTCATCTACTAATGCAGTGCCTGCTGCCATTGAAGAATAAATGGCTTATGTTACATAAAAAAAAATAATATAGTGTACTGATGATACTGCCGTAACATTTACTGAAGAAGATCGGTTATGCAATGGGGGATGGCTGACAAATGATGCCAAAAGGTTCATAGTTACTAGCTATACAGTCCTGGATACCATTAAGGTGCCTGGCCTGGGTTCCTATCGCAAAATCAAACATTGAGCACGCCGAATACCGGAAGGCCGAACTTGGTAGTTCGAAGGGTAAAAATGTCGAAGCCCCAGAAACCTGAATTCTTTCCCAGGAAAAGAATTTGGTTGCCCGTTTCTGCAGCTTCAGCATTTTCGGACTGGCTCAAGTTAAGTGTACGAATGGGTAGTGACGGACTTTAGGGTTAGGGCACGGGTTAGGTAAGTGTGCAATAGTGACGAACTTTAGGGTTAGGGCGCGGGACAGGTAAGTGTGTGGCAGTGACAGACTTTAGGGTTAGGGCGCAGGTCAGGTAAGTATGCGGTAGTGACGGACTTTAGGGTTAGGGCTGGATTAAAGACAGTGCATAGATAGTGGTGCATGTTAGGTTTAGTGTAGGTTTTGAAGGTGTTTGGCGTGATTGTGTTATGTGTGTGTTTTTCGGAACAGCAATTTTTTTCCCCTGGGAAAAAATTCACTGTTTTGAAGGTTCGATGTCCGAATTCGATCTTTCAAGTTTGAGCTTATGGTGTTCGACATTTTGGAAGTTCGATTTCGTGATATAGACTTGCCTGGCCAAAATAACCAGAGAGTGCTTTGGAGCAATTTGGGAAAGTTAAGTGACTTGCTGAATATCACACAGTAGGCAAATGAAGGTGGAAAGATTCAATCCCTACACCCTTGGCACAGGAAGCAGACTAACAGTTTTTAACTAAATGCTGAAAAACATGTTTAGACTAAATTATCCAGGCCTATTGATGGATTAATTCACTTTTTAGTGCAATGAATAAAGCAAAACAATTAATGACAAAATAAATGTTGTAGCAGCTTTGTTCAACAGTACCACGTCATAAAAAAATCAGAAATGTTATTGCATATAGCAGACTGTTTTTTTTGGGGGGAGGGGTTCTAACATGCTTGTGTTATAGCTACACCTCATTGCTGGCCTCCCCAAATCTTCTTTGTCATCAGGAATAGCTATTCCACCTTACAGGTCTGACTTGCTTGAATGGTTAATAATGCTACATTGTTGCAAGAAACACCTCCAGAGTCAACACAGACGCATCATGGAAAAATGGGGCTAAGTGCAGGGTAATGAATCAGTCTCCGGGCAGCCATACCAATATCCCACTACGTACTGTCTCTCCGCATTACTATAAACATTGTTCAAACCTGTCGGTGTACGTGCATAGTATTTTCTTCTTAAGTTTTACAGTTGTAGAGATTTCGATTTTGTTTTAAACTTTTTCAAAATTTACAGAAAAATGCACCGAAAATAGAAAAGTGGTTGTATTTTCTGCCAGATGTAACTCAGTCTTTGTTGGTATACAATAATGTTTCACTTTTTCTGTTAGTGAATGCCATTTCACAAAACCTGATCATTGAAAGATTCTATTATTATATATGCAAGTAGAAAAATCTTTATATGCTGTATAGTCAGTGAAACAAAATGCTACCCAGTGTGGGTAACTGCTGATCCATTGAGTATGCATTCTTACAACTGTGGAGCCAGCAGCCAATGTCTATTTGTATTCAGTAGGCTTATCTAATTAACACACACACACATACATGTGTGTGTATATATGTATATATATATATATATATATATATCTATACATATATATATATATATATATATATATATATATATATATATATATATATATATATATGTATATACATATACACACACACACACACACATATATATATATATATATATATATATATATATATATATATATAGGAGCGCTACAGAATCCTGAAAGACCAAAATCCTGAAAGTTCAAAATCCTGAAAACACACAGGATACAAACACTTACTAGATTCCAGCACAACAGAAACAAATAAAACACAAACTATATTACTGTTCTGCAAATATAAGCATCCCTGCTACTTAAATATATCAACTCCAAAATTACACTTAGTGTAGTGAAGTGCAATGTTGGAGGTGATATATTTAAGTAGCAGGAGGTGTGGGGGGCTGTGGGGAATGCAGGGGGGCTTGCCCCCCTGCACATAGTTGAAGGGTAATATGTTTCTGTATGTACTTGTGCTGGAACATAGTAAGTGTTGGTATCCTGCGTGTTTTCAGGATTTTGAACTTTCAGGATTTTGGGCTTTCAGGATTCTGTAGCACTTTATATATATATATATATATATATATATATATATATATATATATATATATATAGTGTGTGTGTGTGTGTGTGTGTGTGTGTACATTTTCATAGTTTGGCAGTTAGCCTAGTAATCGCCTTTGAACCTATGACCTGTTAAACTGCTTGCTGTTGCACAAGGTTTGATTCCCTTAGTTTCTATTTTCCTACAGTTTGACATTGAGCAAATCGCCTAACCAGACAGTGCAATAAAGCAATTGGGGAATTGAGTTAGGCTCCTTAATTGTCTGCTAGACCTAATGCCTAGTAACCTATAAACCTATGAACCTAAGAATATATTAACCTTATCAGTGGCTGAGTGCCCTGTGATGCGGGCAAACCTGCTATTGCAACCAAACTTGCATGCCCAATGGAATTCTGTGGTAAGGTATAAAATTTACGGAGTTGCCTACCACTTCCCTGCTGTGCATCACCATTTTGCTTAACAGCTTTGTCACACATTGGGAACAGAGGGGAGCCTACCACACTATGGTATATGAGGGGGTTCTTGTGCACTGTTCATGAACATGTGACAGCAATTGTACACTGTTGTCTGCTTTTCCAGTTCTTGAATGTGTTAGAGTTGTGGGCTTTGGCATACAAATCAAAGTGTGCAAAATGCTTGAATACATTTGTGCACTATGTATGTATACCCCAATGACTACATTATAAGTTCTAAAAATAGCGTCATACTTATTGTGCAGACCTTATTCTGTGCAAACCATATTGCATGTGTGATAGAATAAGTAATATGGTGTACTTCACTGTTGTCTTCCATAATAGAATAGCCATTTCAGATGTAAGACTGTGCTGGAAAGCAGTGTGCAGTTCAAATAATCATAGTTCATTATAGTATCTCATTACACTTTATTTATAAAATGAGAAGTGTGACCTCTAAAAAATTTGAAACTGTGTTGGAATCTTATAATACAGCTTTACTCAAGAACACCATTTTCCAGGGCAGTATCTGAAAATATATTTTAGAAAATGTGCTGTAATTTTTTGTGTACATTTACACAGTGAAAAATCACAAGTTTCCTATTAATGGTTTATCCTGGTAATTGGCCTCAAAGAAATGTTTTGGGACTGTGGCTTGTAGTGTTGCATTATAAAATATATATGAATATACGTTTTGCATTGGTTTTGAGATATTTTCATTTCTAGGTTTTTCAGGACTGACCAGTTTTGGTCAGGTGGCTTTTTTAGGTAAGTTTCTCT
Organism: Protopterus annectens; assembly: GCF_019279795.1. Taxonomy (NCBI): domain Eukaryota; kingdom Metazoa; phylum Chordata; order Ceratodontiformes; family Protopteridae; genus Protopterus; species Protopterus annectens. The sequence goes on along the minus strand of NC_056746.1, from coordinate 1,287,759,120 downwards.
GTGTGCCAAGAGTAGGATACTTGATAGCAGTGGTCATTTATGTCTGCTTCCAAGAATCATAATCTATAAAGTTTTCATAAGGTGCTGTACACAGTGCAGAAGTGGGAGGAAGATATTATTTGTTAAGGTGACTATAAAGCGAAGTAGTATGAAACTCTTAATTGAAGGTCTCATCCCCAGCAAGTCTGAATGTTATCTTTTGGCATACAGTGCATTCAGTGGTAAGAAGAAGTAAATACATGCATTGCATGTTTGTTCTATCTGTGTGTCGCAGTTGTACAGGTATTGTAGGTTTGCACTGTGTGTGTGACGCAGTTGTTTACTAGCCTAATTTAAGTAAGTTGTGATACTCATTGTGAAGATTAAATGGTTTACTATCAAAATCCTGAATGCAGAAGTTCTGCAAATGGGATATCGGATGGCAGATGGTCAATTGCAGTGTTGCTGACTGTCGGTAGTTCATATCAGCAAATGCTACTGTGCCTTTGCTGATATGAAGTTGATCTTAGGCTTGATATGAAGTTGATCTTAGGCTTAGAGATTGCGGTACAGTGCAGATTGGGACATTCATCCCTTTCTGCACAGTAGTACAATCTTAGTGTTGGAATATATAGTTAGCAAAAGGTGTGGGGGATGCAGGGGTCTTGCCCCCCTGCGAAGACATGATGTAATTTTTGCACTGTATTCTTTGTGTTCGAAATTAACATCGACTCTGTCGTTGTTGGGTATAAGAATCAATGTTGTGATCAGACATTATTTTTCATTTACACATTCCTTTTGTGTTTATTACCGGGAATGCAGTTGTTTTGCGACATTTTGATAGTAAACCAGATTAAACAGAACATGTTGGAACTTTCTTCATAAATGAACAAAGGTGAAATCCTGTTTATTCATTCTTTGGGAGAGACTCTGGAAAACCTGTTAACATTGTACTGCTGCATCCATTCAGGGATGCTTAGTCTTGTATGGTTACATTTAGGCTTAAGAAAATGTTTGGTTATTCACCAGATCTGGCATATGTGAAATGCCTTGACATATCTCAATTCTTTGTTGCCATATTAGGTTACAGCAAATGCCAATGGTGTCTCTGGTTAATCATTAATCTCAAAGTGAGTAGATATGGAACTACTCATTGTGAGCAGTGCCCAATGTGTCAAAAATTATAACAGTTTTCAAACAGGGAAAAACATGGAGAGTGGCTATAAATATCAGTTCCTGTTTGGATTTTGAGAAAGCAGTGACTGCACTCTTTTTGTATTATAATTTATTTATTTATCCTTTGTTGACTAGGTTTAGTCCCACTAGGCTAATAGCCTGTCTTCAGAGGAGATCCAAAATGGTAGTTATACTTCTCGGGGAAGAACTTTCCCTACTATTTTTGATAGGTGCCATGAGCTCTTTTACATCCACTTGAGCTACCACCAAGTCAAATAGTAAGAGCCTCGGTTTAACATACAGCAGTCCATAGGATAGCACACTCAAGAGCTGTGTTCACAATTAATCTACCTGGTGTGGGAATAGAACCCACAGCCTTCTGCACCAAAGGTGAGTGTGCTACCTGTTGTACCATTTTCACAGCTACTGCTTGCTGGTATATAAGAATTTCACTCAAATGGATTCAGTTATAAAGCTAGTTTTGTTCATTGTACTGGTTAATATTCACATCTGTTTATGATTGCCTTATAGACTGTTCAGTGTTTAGTTATACAACTTAAGTTTGTATATTTTTTCTCTGTGTGGAAAATTTTCTCCCTAGGCCTCCACTGGAAAGGGACTATGCCCAGCAGGGTATCGAAATAAACAAATGTAAATACTACTGATAATAAATAATAACATTAAAGCATTTAGCACTGTTCTACTCTAGCTTATTCAAAGACATTTATCTAACTAAACATCCCATCCATAACCAGCATAAATGTTACAACAGTTGCATTATTACTGAGATGTCATTCTCACATTATTGGAGGAATATACCACAGTAATTAGTACCTGGCTTTATGTACATGCTGAGGGTGTACAGTTTGTCTCTCTTTTTCATCCCTTAAGCAATGAATCGCTGTTGTTCCACTAGGAGTATCCAATAACTAAAATACAAATTAAATTATTACGAGGAGCGCCTTACTTTGAGTAGTAAGATGTTACTACCTCTTGGAAGGCTGATATCCCCTGGTCACAGCTACTAAGGGCTTTGGTTTTATTAGCATACAGGGAAACATACAAGGTTCTTAGGACATATGGGTGCAACTCTTTGGAAATTACTGTCACATAGCATCATGTGGAATTCTTCAGTGTTCAATATTTTATATGCAGATGCAATTGTTTTGACAGTCAACTGTAGTAAAAAGACCTGCTAAAATCATATATGACAAATTTTCTGAAACTATACTTCAAATCTGTCACAGAGGAATGCTATAAAATATTTTTCTTGAAAAGCTAATGCATAGAGAATTCATTGTTTAAAAGAGTTTTCCCATTCTGTCTTATCCCAAATTACATTTCTTGCATAAATTCATCTTGTATCTTTGCATGCTTAGTTTTTTGAAGCCATATCATTTGCTTTCTTTTTAGGTAATTTAAAGATACAGTAGTCATTGCGTTGATAAAATGTCTTGACCATGCATATCATGTGTTGCTTTTAGCAACTTTGATCTTTTTGATGACAGAATATTTCTCTGCTCTTAGAAAAGGCCACCCAGTATAGAAATCGATGGTGATTGTACAGAGACACTCAACGAGGCCAGCAGCTATTCTGTTTTCCCAAAAAACCACAACTCTTACTCAGCGGGTCTTCCTCCAGAAAGTGGTAAGCAAGACTTTTCAAAATTAATTTCAAGTAATGACTCCAAAAGTTTAAACATGAAAGACAGATACAGTATATTTTCAGGATGTCTTTATTTATAAACCAGCTTGGGTAAAACTATTATTAAAATGCTTTGGAAAGCACAGAAGAAAATGGAGGCAGACAGAAGTGACAACTTAGTTATACATTTTGACATATTTACTCTATTTCTTATGCTCATCATTAATACTTTAACTACTATTTTGAAACTGGAGCTGTTGATTTTCATACTATTGTGATAGTAATCATATTGCAGCAGTGAAAAAATACAACAGTCTGCAATAAAACATAAAAGAGAAAGAAAACGCCAGACTGTTTTCGAAACAGCAATGATTGATACTTGTGAAATCACTAATGTGTCACCAGCTGGCATTTCAACAGAAGAATGAATTGTCGATATGTTGAGAATGTCTCCTTTACCTGTGATGGTGTGACCATGAAGTGGGTACATAAAAGTAGGTGGGATGTGGAAAATAGAAATTGAAATGAAATAAGGCACCCAAGTTACACACTGGAGACTATACACAGTAACTTTATTACAAAAATGAGAACAGAGAGGTGAGCACTTTCACAACTTAGAGTTGCTTCATCAGACCATGTGGAAAATGCAGCCCTTCACATCACTGGGGTGCAGTAAAACTTGACCCCTGCAAATTTTTTTTTGCATGTGATTTTGATACTCTTGAATGGTGTTTACATTTGAGCCAAGTACTTTTCATGGAGCCTTGTGATCAGGGTGTTTTTGAGAACTCATGCCTGCTAGTGTCTATAGATGTTTCACTCCTTCTTGTGTATTATTTCCCATTTGAGGGATTATGAACTTAAATTTCTAAATATAATTTATTCTCCAAAACAATCACTTGAGAAGCTTGGTTGGTATTCATAGTCCCGTATTCACAGAAGCACAAGGGTTATCGGCCTACAGCAGCACTCTGACCAGATGCAAATCAGCTAACCCTGAACAGTCAGTGCTGAATACAACAAACCATGGCATTGTGCAGAATTACCCACAGCACGTCTGCAAATTCTAATTGTCCTAAGTTGGGTTCCATTAAGTTAAGTCATGTACGGAGGAAGCTGTATGCATGTTGGGCTCATTACACACAAGCATAAATCACAGTGTGACCAAGTCTAATTTGCATAATACTTTCATAAATCAGTCCCAGCTTACATCAGTTTTTCTCAGCCCTCAATATTGGGTTGCACTTACCTGCATTCTGCACCAGCTGACCACGTAAAGCACCACTGAATTAAAATTATTTTTGAGTAACAGAGAAATGCATTGGAGAAGGCAGGAATCACTTTAATTCATTGCCAGCTGTTGAGCAGTATACATACTTTACTGGTAAAACATGCAATGTAATCTTTTAAATTACTTATGAATGTGGTGCAGTGGTAGCGTTGTCACCTCACAGCAAGAGGTACTCTCATTTGATTCTCGGCTGGAGCACCTTCTGTGTAGAGTCTGCATGTCCTCCCCACGGTCGAGTGGCGTTTGAAAGACATGCGTGAATGGGTGTGCCTTTGTTGAAGGTTGTGCGTTGGGCTGGCACCTGGGCACTGTAAAAATCGACTGCCAATCATTAGCAGACAAGAGTTCCACTGTGCCGACCCCTAACCAGGAAAAGACAAAAGAAAAACAACATGAATGACATGATTGGGAAATGTGTAAAGTGCCATTTTTTGTGCTGTCTGCATATGTCTGGGTGATTACTGCTTTCAACTGAATGAGTAAAGAGGCAGGTGATTTTAAATCCATTCCCTTTTTTCCTGTGGGTTGGGGTGTCATTTCAACAGTGACAATCATCTAAAGCCAAGGTTTACATTGCCAGATGGTTAGCCCTACTGCTGTAGTTCTTCCACACATACATTTGTATGGACACTCACACCTGTGGCCAATTTAAAGTGTCCAATTCATCTACTACTACATGTCTTTAGAATGTGGGATGAAACTGGAGCACCCAGACGAAACCCACTCAAACACAAGGAGGGCATGCATACTCCACACAGAAGGCACCCCAGCCAAGAATCAAACTAGGGAACCTTTCACTGTTAGGTGGCCTTGCTATCTGCTGTGCCACTGTGCCACCCTTCACATGATTTCAAATACTGAATGAAATAAGTTACTGTACTTAGAAGCACATACACTCACGGTAAGCACATATATACATACATACATACATACATACATACATACATATACATACATACATACATACATACATACATACATACATATCTGTTACTACCACAGCAGAGGCCAGCACAGCAGAGGCAGTAGGGAGCAAAACTTAGAAAACCACAAGCCAAAGGTAATGCTGCACAGGGCAAGTCTAATTCAGACCCTTTCATTGTCCACATTTACTAAGACTTTCATAGCAGAGTATCAGGGGTCAGTTTTGTTACAACAGTCGATTAAACATTACAGCATGATGCAACAGCAAGGGAGCATAACGAGAGACAACTTCAGTCATAAGAAGAATGAGAATGTTTGGGAAAACAGACAGCTTATGCTTTGAATCAATTACTGCTTGACATTATTGCAGTAAATGAAGTGTACAGGCATTGTGTATGATACTTTTCAACATCTGTAACAGGAGGGCTCTACTCAAACAGAAGGCTACTGTACAATTTCCTTCTGGAATATGAATAAAGCGTAGCAGAGAATACCAAAGGAAAAAAATTGTCACAATGAGAATACATTACCTGCTTCTCCACAGTGAAACTCTTCCATTATAACTGTCAGTTTCTCCTCAGCACTGACACATGTTGACCGATGGTACTCTTACAGAAAGCATAATTTCTATTACTGACCTATAGAAAATCTGCAGATGTGGCAAACATTGCCTGTATTGGATTTGTCTTTGCTGTAAAGCATGAAAAATTGGTAAGCTAGCAGAAAACCTATGCAACTTCACTAACTGCAAAATGGATAGAAATGGCAGCGCTGCGATTTTTCTAGCCCTTGAGTGAAAGGTGCAGAAGTGACTGAATCACAGTAAGGTGGAAGGGGCTTCTAATTAGCATAAGATAGTCTCAGATTTTTAACAAACACTCCTTGTTTGCATCTTATCATATCTTCATTTGTCTACGAGTTTTTCAGGCTACTAAAAAACAGTGTGTCTAAGAGCAAACTGGTGTCTATGAATCATGCCTAAGCTGTGCTTAGGTGGATGCAGAAACTTCCCCTTACACCTAACTGCAACGACTATGAATACTGCCCCATATTTCTTCATATATTGCCTGTTAAGGTAGAAATTCCAGGGTGTATGTGCACAGTTCCTGCTTTTTTTTTATCAATATCTGACTGGACATGAATGACTTGATCTTGAAAACACCAAGCACAATCAGCTGAGGTCCATTTGGAAAAAGTGCATGTTAACTTGTGTAAAAAATGCCCCAAAATGGATAACAAAGATCACCAGACAAAAAACATTGTCATCTCTTTAAATATCTGAGACTTCTTCAGAAACAAGCAAAACCACATTGAGTATTACTTAAATACACAGTCTGTCAAGTGTCAGTTCAGTTAACCAATAGTGTTCCTGTACATCATTAAGAGCGTAAAATGTTGAACTTTGTTATAATAAAACAAAAGACATGCTGCATTCATGTATATAATTAGATTACTTGTAAAACTTAAAAATAAGATAAACAGTAGAAGCAACTGCTGGTAATCAGAATATTTTTACAGAGAGCTATGTCTTCTGTAACACCAGCACATTACTACTTCCTGTAGTAGCATTTGGCTTGCCTTGTTTACTTCCTGTTTTTACCACATGAAAGCACTCTTAAGTGTTATTTATGTGGCTTACAAAATGAACCTGATATTGTGTGCATATGCACTGCATTTGCACGTCTCGGTCCCCAGCTTAATGTTACACAAGTTGGTAACAGAAAATGTTTATTTTGAGTTAAAACTGGAAATGTTTTACTAAGAATATCGTGTGCTAAAAGCCACAAAACGTTAGGTAGCATGGCTTTTTGGGGCTTGAGAAAATGAGTTGACATACACATGTGCATTTTTATATGTTGTCAAGTCATAATACGAACAAAGAAAAATAAAAACAGAAAAGAATAGCTAAGGAGAAACATTGGCCATAGATCATGGAAAATCATATTTAATCATCTCTGTAAGTAAAATTCTTTACCCTGTAGGAAGCTTCCAAATATTACTTCTCATTTTTATAATGAAGTTTTCATGGCAACACTGTATGTGTGTGTGTTTTTTTATGACTGAGTTTTTTCTGATATTGGCAGTAGGCACTGAGCTGTACTCAGAAATTCCAAACATACACAGCCTCTGATGACACACTGAGGCTTAAAATATGGTTGTGATGGCTGGAAAAATATTAAACAACTTCAGCTCGTTTGAACATTCCATAATTATACATTGTTTGATTGAGATGTTGAGATACATCAGACATCTGGGATCAGTGTCTGCAACTTATTCAAATGTTCTGTTTCCATCCACTGTGTGAAAATCCTTACACCATCAGAGGACAATATACAACACTCGATATAATAACAGTGTGTGGTGGTAAATTGCATGATGCAAGCCTTTTCACATTGACAGGTGCCCATTTCACGACTGTGCACTTTTAACGACAATGAGCTTGGTAAGAAATATCTATACCCTTGTCATCCAGAACACCTGAGTTATAAGTTACCAGAAACATGTGGTCCAGTACCAGGGGGACATCCTCAGGAAGGCTAAAAATATAGCCAAGAAAACTGGATATGATTCTTTGAAGAAGAAGGTAGTAAGAATTTTCCTGGGAACTGGCAAAGTGGGGAATCCATGCTTAAATGTGTATGTAATGCCCAAGCTGACTATTCCTGGGTGTCTGTAAATGAATTAATGACCATTATGTGTGTGGCTTAGTGTACAACCCCTGCCAGATGATGTGAAGGGGCAATTGCTGAGTTTGCCTTCTCAGAAATATTCAAGAGACTTGAGGAGAAAGGCAAGACAATTTAGTCTTTTAAACAGTACGCTGTTCTAAATTGTCTAGATAGTCTAGGAATGACCCCACTATGTTTTGGCCTTGTTATAACAACCAAACTTGCACAAGATAAGTAAAAAGACAATTTAAAAACAAAGCAGAAATCTTGGAGATACAAAGAGGTAGCTCAAACAACAGCAACAGATGAGATTAGGTCAGAGGTCTCCTTTCAGCATTATAGGAACTCCTAACTGTGGCCAGATACCATGTCCAATTCACCTTCTACCTCATAATGTCTTGGATAAGAAAACCGCATACTTTTTGGCTTTTTTAGGACAAAAGGCTTCACCTGATCTTTAGGCACATGGAAAAGGGATACTGTAGACATAGCATTTGCCAAGTTCTCCCTGTTCCTCAGCATTCCACCATTTCCCAAGAGTTATCTACTTGTACCAAAACACAATCTTCCACACCGTTTAGAGTGAAGTAAAGTAAACATTGTTGTACAAAAGAAAAATAATTTTATTTGAGATAATTCCTGACCTACAGATGCTCATGGTCAGGCTACTGCTGTTCTTCAACAATTTCATTATAAAAAAATTCTGGAGAGGCATGCTAGATCTGCATAGCCTCAGCAGGTTTGCAGCAGTAAAGAAGCTTGTGATATTCACCCTGCACTTCTTCCATTTGTTGCTACTAAGAACTACTTCCTGGTCATTCTGGACATGAATGATACCTGTGTGCACATCTCATTTCTCAGACTCTTAGACAATACCTCAGGTTTTCTATGTAAAGTTCAGTTACACTTTGTCTTCTTCTCCTTTTATATTTCTTTTGCCCCCAAAGTTTTCAGAATATACAGAGTCCTGGTCTTTGCATACCTAGGGCTGAGGAGTATCGAGGCCTGTCCTTATGTAGCTATCCATTTAGTATGGGCAGGCTTTATGGCAGAGTTACAAAAATGCCTCAGTTAAAGTCTGGACATGTTTCAGAACCAGGAGTCAAGTTGCACAGATAAATGATATACTAACAAAAATGATGTTTCAGACACTAGGTTTAGGTTTTTGCCCTCCTTGCCAAGGAAACAAGGTGGGGGAGGGGGCTAAGAGTTACAGACGTATTCATTAATGATTCCCTACTCCAAAAAAGGACTGAAGATGGTGTAAATACTATATTCTTTTATATCTGAGTTTTCTGCTGATTCCCTTCGTGTGGAGGTTAACTTTATACCTAACATAGGGGATGTCCTTCTGATCTTGAAGTCTGGCTAAAAAAATGACATCCACATCAGGGTAAGTATGGTGCTTTTATGAATTTGTTGCAGTAATGACATCCACATCAGGGTAAGTATGGTGCTTCTGTGAATTTGTTGCAGTAATGACCTTATTTTCACATCTGTGGTTATGATAAGTTACCTCCAAATAACTGCACTTCTTTGTGAGATCAAATCTGAGGACAAACATAGGATTTGATAAAATGGGAACAAATTATCTGTGATTCCTTCAATGAGTCCCTAATTTCAGCAAAAGTCAGTATGGTATTAACTGAGCATTTACCTTGAGAAAAGATAAGACTTTAGAACCTACATTGGTTATCGCTAGAGTCCTTCTACTGAGGCTTGAATCTTGTCCAGGTTCCCCTGTGTCCAGTCATGCAGCCTGAAGTTATTGCTCAAAAATGGCAAGAACAGGGATTCTGCATGGGGATTTCTGTGAAGACGTTCCCTTGTGCTGTTGTGGTGCAGCAGTTAGCATTGTCACCTCACAGCAAGAGGTTCTCTGGTTCGATTCTTGGCTGGGGTGCCTTCTGTGCCGAGTCTGCATGTCCTCCCTGTGGTCACGTGAGTTCCCTCCGGTTGCTCCGGTTTCCTCCCACATCCCAAAGACATGCACTAGGTGGATTAGACACTCTAAATTGGCCCTAGGTGTGTGTGTGCCTTCTGTGGAAGGTTGGGTGCCGGGCTGGCAACTCGACACCGTAAAACTCTACTGCCAATCAGGAGCGGACAGATGATCCTCTGTGGCAACCCCTAACCAGGAAAAGCTGAAAGAAGAAGAAGAAAACCTGAAGAATCTTGTAGGTTTGCAGTGATCTCAAAACTGTTATTTGATTGGCTGTGTTTACAGATTTCACGCAACACTGAATGCAAGAAAAGATTGTTAGGGAAAGTTTATCAAGTAAATTATTAAAAGTACATCCTTAGCTGATGTAATCCATTTGTGAACATAAAGATGGGAAACAGTATCTCCTTTCTACAGATATGTCATATTAATATCTTACCACTGATAGGGCAACTTTCAGACACATCTTTCATTTTATGTATACTTATTTATAACAGTTCCAAACATATGACTACATTTTTAACAATGCTGCCATTTTCCCATATTTCCTAAAATGCAAAAATATGACACAGAATTGGCAAATTATTGTTTTCAATTGTTCCTTGTGATATTCCTGGTTTCACTTTACATCTGCCATGAAACAGGTAATCATACAAACAAAAGTCCCCAGATTCAATAACCCCTACAATAAGTGTACACTGTTCTGAGTGAACAGACAACACAGGCACAACTCACACCTTCTTCCTCCTGATTTTAGTTTTCCTGCTGATATTCTTGCAGCTTTAAATATTGACAGGGATTCATAAAGGCTACCACAAAGTGTAGACTACATGTACACTTATTGTAATCTTTCTGAGTAATTAGAAAGCAGAAAAATGTGGTAGGGATGTTCTTGAATACATATTGTGTACATATATGCACACTTACTGTAGGCTTTATTGAATCTGGCACTCATGTACATGTCTGTTTCATGTAACTTTATTGTGGATACAGTACAGATGTGGTACAGTTAAATTGCAACCATGTATTAAATCCTACGTACATGATATGTGTTTAAATAATCTTACCTCATTACTCTCATCCCCACCTGCACATACGACTATGCTTTATTCTAATTTAGTATGTTTGTCTCAAAGATAAACTTTAGAAAGAGTATCAGCCTTTGCAGCGTTTGGTTAGCATATCCTAGAAGTCTCTGTGCAGTGCATTCCCTTCTGAAAAAAAAAAGAATAGAAGATGGAATCAGTTGCACGATCCTGTCCAGATGAAGTCATTGGTGGGGGAGGTAAATTCTTGCGTGACATAGTAGATCTCTTTGCAATGATTCAGTCAATCGCAGAGCACCCATAATGGGATAGAATTCAATTCATGTACATCTGTAATTGTTGGGTATGGATGTCAGAATCTGCATTACCCAACACCTATAAATCATTGCAAACTCCTCTTCCATCGTGTATTTCTAGAAGCTGTAATTTCTTTCCTGCTTTATGCATGTGATTACTCAATACTCATCTGTGCATTGAAGAAAACAACCTTGTGTTTATCTTAATGTTCCATTAATTATACTCTAAGGTGTCATATAGAAAGGGATTTAACTCGATTGCCACATTCCTGTGGTGAATGTGTAATTGGCATTAATGAGTATGACTTTGCCTGTTGGTAATTTGAATAATTATCATCTGAAATCAATTTGTAAATGAAACAGTCTTATAATTCAGAAGACTCTACTGATTTTTAAAGACTTCAGTTTAGCTGGTAAACCTGACAGGCAACAGTACAACAATGGTGGTGATTGCCTGTTAAATTGGAAACATTGGCTTTTAGCCAAATAGCCCCAAATACAAACTTTACGGCCACGAGCAGTTTCACTAATTGTGCTGTCAGATCAACCCACAGAAAATAACAACACTGTTGTCTCATTGGACCTACCTGGCAAACAAAAATTAAATAAAGTGAGCAAACAAAAATGGAGAAAGAACTTGTGGCTGCAGGAATAAAGCAACTTTCCAGATTCATCTTTCCCTGTACATAACGTTGTTTAACCCATCATTGTCTACCCTTAACCTGATTGCTGTTTTACATAATCTTCATTTTCATCATTGTTTTGTTGTTTCTGAAACAGATTTCTGCTTTGTAATAGTTTTCATCATTATTTGTATTGTCTGTAACATATTTGGCTTTGAATTAATCCATTTTGCTTACTTGCATTTGGCTTTGATTTGAAAAATGGTGATCACGGATTATGAGTAATGTCTCAGCATATATGTATAAAAGCAACTCTCAGTATAAGTGCCTGCTTTCTTGGTAAAATCTTAGTAATTAAAACTGATAAGATTTCATTTTACAAGAACAGATATTTGTAAATGATTTTTATCCTGAATATTTTTCCTTCATTGTAACAATTCAGTATATGAAAAGTTGCTGATATTTTGCAGGTATTAGGAAAGCTATGTGTGGGGAGGGGGGGGGAGTAAAGACCTCCTTCAACACTCTTTCCATCACTTTTCATGATATGCCCCTATTTACCTTACAAGCAGAAGGTACAGGGTTTGATTCTCACCCTTGAGGGCTGCAGAGCTAGGCTTATAAAGCTCCCAGTGATAATTAGCCTAGTATTTGTTGATGAACCTATAATTCAAGAGACAGATATGTAGGAAATGACAACAGAGTGGCAGAAAGGACATAGACAAACTTAAGATCCCCTTTATCCGTTCCAGACATAGCCAAGACATTTATTGCATTTCTTGCCCCCTTCTCTCTATACTGCCTTCTTCAGGGCATTTCCACTGTGGGAGTTTGCCAGGTATACAGAAAAACATATTTTAAAATTATACAAAATAATTAATTGGGAAACTATTACCAGAGTCAAACCAAAACACATAAACTTTTATAGCAAAGTGATATAATTACACAACTGGTTTAGTGCCTCTTGCCAAAACGAGCAACACAGCTCTGACCCAGTTACAACCAGGGAAGAGGTTTATATTCATCATGCTCACAAGGAAGCAAGGCTATTAAGGTCTTTCATCATGGATTAAAGGCCTCTGAATCAGGAGATTCAAAGAGCTAGTGTTGCAATCTCTTCTGCCTCTGACACAGAGAAAGTTTTGGATAATAACATAGAAAATGAATATGTATGTATCAACATTTAGCAGTCAAAAAGAGCTCCACAACAGACCGTTGACATTCTTGTACCCAACTAAAAGAAATACGATCTCGAAAGAGCAACTGCACTGGAATGAGAACCCCTTCATAAATAAAAAATCACAGAGAAAAATAATTTTTGCAGGGAAGGGTAAGCCTGCCTGCCTCCCAACATTGCTGCACCCCACCCCCCCAGTGACCACTTAGACATACCAGCTCTCTGGATACTCCACTGTGGGGAAAGGAGAAATCCCCACTATACCATAAAATTAATCTGGAAATATACCTGGTAGGTGCACACTAATGATCACATGAATATTAATCACTAGTGTTTCAATCACAAGCACATGAATATTGATCACTAGTGTTTCAATCACAAGCACACGGATATCGATCACTAGTGTTTCAATCACAAGCACACGAATATCGATCACTAGTGTTTCAATCACAAGCACACGGATATCGATCACTAGTGTTTCAATCACAAGCACACGAATATCGATCACTAGTGTTTCAATCACAAGCACACGAATATCGATCACTAGTGTTTCAATCACAAGCA